>NC_139999.1:29079579-29362079 GCF_964263955.1 Coregonus lavaretus
TCTATTGGTTCCCATCTCCTAGGCCCAATTAGAGCATTAGAGTAGATGGCTCACTTTAATCTTCATTAGGGAAGAGATGCAAGGGCAATGAGGAGAGGAGGAGAGAGGAGAGGGTGATGAGGAAAGGAGGAGAGAAGAGCGGGTGATGAGGAGAGGAGGAGAGAGGAGAGGGTGATGAGGAGAGGAGGAGAGAAGAGCGGGTGATGAGGAGGAGAGAGGAGAGGGTGATGAGGAGAGGAGGAGAGAGGAGAGGGTGATGAGGAGAGGAGGAGAGAGGAGAGGGTGATGAGGAGAGGAGAGGAGGAGAGAGGAGAGGGTGATGAGGAGAGAGGAGCGGGTGATGAGGAGAGGAGGAGAGAGGAGAGGGTGATGAGGAGAGGGGGAGAGAAGAGCGGGTGATGAGGAGAGGAGGAGAGGGTGATGAGAAGTGCGGGTGATGAGGAGAGGAGGAGAGAGGAGAGGGTGATGAGGAGAGGAGGAGAGAGGAGCGGGTGATGAGGAGAGGAGGAGAGAGGAGCAGGTGATGAGGAGAGGAGGAGAGAGGAGCAGGTGATGAGGAGAGGAGGCGAGAGGAGCGGGTGATGAGGAGAGAAATTTAGGTTTTCTTCTTTCTCCTTACCCCGCTATATTTCAGTTTATTTGTCTCTCTTTCTCTCCCCTTCCCTCCCCCACCTTGCAGGTGTACGATAGTGATGTATTGAGAAGAGAGAGAGAGAGAGAGAGACAGAGAGAGAGGGAGAGAGAGAGAGAGAGAGAGAGAGAGAGAGAGAGAGAGAGAGAGAGAGAGAGAGAGAGAGAGAGATGAATCTCCTCTGTATGAAACACCCTCTGCCTCACTTGGTCTTCCCATCTTTTCTGACCCGAATCTAATCTGACAGCACTCTTTCTCTCTCCCTCTCCCTTCCTTCATTCGCTCCTGCTATTATAGGAGTCGCGTACTCCCCTCTATTTTTAGCTGTTTGTCCTTGAGTAAGGCTCGGTGAGCATGGATATGATCCATAGAAGACTACACATAGTCATTCAGGTGAAAAACAACCCTCCCACAGATAATAACAACATGTTATTAATTTCAGCTCCTCTTCATTATTCAAGCGAATCCTTTCTTTAACGTGATGGAGGGAGCATTAAACGAGTGTAATGCCGGGATCAGGCTGTGCTTTTCTAAACCTCCTCCTCTTGCCTCAGAGAGTTAGCAACTGTAGCCAATTAGCATGACGGCCAAATATTAGCTCCCTCTTCCATTTCCATCCCTCTCTCATTAACTGTTCTCTCTCTCCCCCTCTCCCTCTCTTTTTCTCTCTCCCTCTCTTTCTCGTTGAAAAGCCTTTCTGTAACATGGTGACTCATAATATCTGCTCATCTCTGTGAAATGGCTTAGCGTTATCCCATTTCACTTTTCTCAATGGTAGAATGGGTAAATACACAATCAACCCTATCGCTTAATCTATTCTTATAAACAAACACACACTCAAACACACACACACACACACACACACATACACACAGGCATCCTACCCCTTCAACTGTTGTAAAGCAGCTTTTGTGGTCTTGGCGAGAGGGCTCCCTGAGCGAGAGTCAGAGTGCTGGTGTTAATCTATCGCATATTTCCATCCAAGGCTTAAAACACTAGGCCATGCTCACTGCCCAGAGAACATGTTTCACTGAGAGATAAAGAGCAAGAAAGAGGGATGTGGGCAAACAGATTGAGAGAGGGGAGAAAGGAGAGGGAGACGGGGAGAATGTGAGCGAGAAAGAGGCTTGGTAGCCAGACACAGACAGACATACAGACAGGAAGAGTGAAGGAGAAAGAAAGACAGAGAAGGACAAGAAGAGGTTGAGAGAGAAAGGAGGGAAGATAAAAGGAGAGGAGAGGTAATCTGGCATTATTAGTGTTTTAAGCCTTGGATGGAAATATGCGTGAGGGGATTATCATTGAATGCCAGCCGCTGTCTTTTGACGCTTTATTTCCGTGACACCAGACGTGTGTGTGTGTGTGTGTGTGTGTGTGTGTGTGTGTGTGTCAGACGTCCAGATTGCTGTTTCCTGCTGGAAAAGGTTAATTACATCTCCACTGGCCAACTGGACGTGCCATGCATAATTACACAAGCTAATGAGACCTGCGTGTGTGTGTTTGCGTGCGTGCGCGCATGTGTGTGTGTAAAGGGCATTCATTCTGCAGCATATGCTTATCTTAACTGGTAGGTGCAGTCCTGCAACTCTCTGTGGTCCAGCTGCAATGAAGTCTCAGTGCACACACAATCACATTCACTACTTTCATCATAAACAGGTGACAGGCGTCCCTACGCCCCACTGGCATTTACAGACCCACACAGGGCTTTAATTAATTAATGTGTGTGTGTGTGTGTGTGTTTGTGTGTGTCCTTGGTGTAGGAGATTGTAAAGAACGCTAGTTTTGAGCTTTGACCTCTACCTACACACTCCAGTGAATCTGCTGATTGGACAGCTGCTGCAGGTGGAGGAGAGAGCACCACAGCGTGAAGACTAGAAAAGGATCTGGACTTAGAATGAAGAATGCCCTAGAAATTAGAATGCCATCACAGCCGTGACCACACCAGAGTCTCTGAGAGAATGAAGAGGAGGGTGAAGTCCCTCCAGGCTTCCTTCACACCTCAGTCTCCTGATCCCTCCGTTTCTCCTCCATCTCATCCTGTTCCTCCCTTTTCTGCTTTTTCTTCTTCCTCCGTCTCCGGCAGAAGCCGTGCAGACTGCAAAAACAGGCGAAGGTGAACTGGGGCATGGTCTGACTAAGACACATGTAATAACTGCAGAGAGAATGAGCGAGAGAGAGAAAGAGAGAGAGAAGAGAGAGAGAGGGTATTAAAGTATAATCAGATTTTCATGTCAGTAAATACTGCTAAAGTAGGCAAACTTCTTATCCAGAAGGCAAAAGAACACTCCAGAAATGATCAAACATTGAAGCTAAATTGAAACTTTTCAAGGGGATGTTGAGGCGTGAGAAGTTTAGAACATTTGAGGTTAATAGATTCCTGATCTTTTGTGTGGGAAACTTAATGGAGAGAAAGTTACTGTGCTAATCGATATCTCAGCTCATAACTATGCCAAAACACACACACACACACACACACACACACACACACACACACACACACACACACTGCATTGAGGATTAGATCAACATTTTATCTATCTCTGCCACTCAAGCAGGAGGAAAGCTAATTTCTTATCAGACTCTCCCTACGGCATTACAGGACGAAACCGACTAGTATCATGAGTTATTACGCCTGAAATAATGTATTACGACAGATTACTGTCCAGCTGAGGCAAAAAGAACACTCACTGTGATATACAAGTGATATGCAGCACACACACAGTCTCTCTATTTGACAATTGAGGGGCAATCTTTGGTATGTCAGAAAAGACAGTTGTCAGTAGCCCACAGATATGGCTGGCTGGAGAATACTTTAACACACCTTTGTGGTAATTTGAATTGTCGGAATCCTCTTACTCTCCCATATGGACTAACAGTTACAGTAGGGGTTTTGGCCGGTTAGAGAAAGTACCACGTTAACAGATCTTCCTCTCTGCCATTAGCCAATCACATGCTACTGTGAGATTAAGAGACAGGTGGTACAACTGAGAGCTTCATTAGATACCAACCTGAGTCAGCATGAACAAGTGTCCACTAGGGAGTGTGTGTGTGTGTGTGTTGTTTGTTTGTGTGTGTTCTAAGAAAGTGTTGCTCTGTTCAACCTGTCTCATACTGGGGCAATTAACTCTGAGCCAGAGCTAGGGTGCCTACAGAAGACACCTCAGGGCACACACTCTGTGTGTGAATGAATGAATTACATTTTATTTTCGTGTCAAATCACCAGTTGACAACCCATCCCTTACGGGATTAATTGACACATAAACAAACATTACAATAATTCACTGTGATAATTCTGTGATAATTCTTCCGGTATTCTGTGCACTGCGCACCGCATAAAGAGTGAAAAATAAATCAATACATAATAGTAAATAAGGTTATCCAACAATAATCATAACCCTAGAGCAGTAAAAATAATACAAATAAATACAAATAAATATGTATGTATGTATGCATATTTTTTACTGCTCTAGGGATATAATTATTGTTTGGATAACCTTATTTACTGTTATGTATTGATTTTTATCTTACACTTTTTCACTCTTTATGCGATGCGCACTGCAGAGAACACCGGAAGAACAATGATCACAGAATTATCACAGTGAATAATTGTAATGTTTGTTTATGTGTCAATTAATCCCATAAGGGATGGGTTGCTAACTGGCGATTTGACACGAAAATAAAATGTAATTCATTCAGTCATTTAAATTTCATTCATACAGATAAATAAATAGAGAAAAATGAAATGAAAGGCGTTTGGACCCAGTCTGACACAAAGAGAAGATTCCAGTGTGTGTTGAGTTATGCTGCAGATTAGTTACAACCTCTCCTTCCTCAAGCCCTGACAACCTCACCCCATTGCTCTCCTCCTCTCCTTCTCTCCCCTTTCGTAAGCAGATGTTCCACTTCGTACCCGATGGCTTTAGTCCCGTCAGTGTGAATGTGTGTGTGTGTTAGTGTGTGTGACATAGCAGAGGTTCCACTCTGTACCCAATGGCTTTGGACCCAATGTGACAGTAGAGAAAATCACATAGGAATAGAAAGCCATAGAAAACAGCAGCGAGTTAGTCACAGAGACACCCACCTCCCCAACCCCCATATAGACGTGTGACTGTATTTTTGTTTTAGTGTCTGAGTACTTGTGAGCATCCTCTCCTCTCAACCTTAGCGTTTGTGTCTATATAAATGTGTGTGTGTAGCGTTCTCACTCTCTCTGACAGCAGGGAGTTACAGTAATACTGGAACACCAGTCTATCACATCCACCACTCTCTTCCACTCTGTCAACTCCAATGCTCTTCCTCTCAATCACTAGCCTTACTGCTGTATCTAATGCTCCATCTTTATTCTGACCATACAATAAATTTGTACATGAAGCCCTCTGCTATGGCCACTCTTTAATCTTCAACTCCATTTTAGCTCTGACATCATGATATAATCCTGCAAATACATTATACCTATCTCTTCTTCTTCACTCTCTCCTTTCCTCTCCTCCAACCCTTCTCCTCTTATCCACTTGCCAATGTATAGTCCCAGTCGGTATTAAATAGAACGTTGCGGCCCTGCCCGCCTGTGGGGAAAACAACCCAATGGTTACCATGGTTACCCAATTGGCTCACAGCAAACACTTGACCTTTTTCAAACGCAATTGTCTTGTTGTCTTCTTCTTTTAGTCAATTACAAAACTACATTTTAAGAAAAGTACAACATGTCTAAAGATTACTTTTCAACCTTGCCTGCTCCCAAGCATTCTCACTAGTTAGAAAACTGTAATATTGTAGGGCTTCCCTCATGCCCCTTTTCATGACGGTGCTAAAGTTAGCCACGTGAGTGAGTACTAGCTAGCTACCAACCAGAACATTAAGCTAGCCAAGACCAACAACACAAACGAACAGACTGTAAAGCTACAGGTAGTGAGTGTAGCTACAAACTGACTATACTAAAGGAGTTAAATGTCTTACCTGTGATGAAATGTTTTCCACACACATAGCCTACTTGGACACCGGGTCCCCACAATTTCCCACTCTTCCACACCGAATAGCCTGAAGCCACAGGGCTCTTCTCTCAGGCTTTATTTCCCTACGTGGGAACATTGCGAACCGTAGGTCGGGATTTTGGACCTGGTTGCATATACATTGAACAAAGCAAAGCAGCCTTTCGGCATATTTTGTTATTTCTGTATAACAAAAGATTGACAACGAAGTTGGCTCTTTTATAATGGAGGTCAGTGGGAAATAATGTTTGTTTTCCCCAATTTGTTGGGGTGGTCGAGGGGAATTCCTTCTTATGACATGAATAGCGCCTCAGAGTATCCCCCTGTCCTCTCCTGCACTCTATCCTCTCATCTTCTCACTGTGTGAGTCATTGTCTTCTCCTTCCATCTTGTTTAGAGAGAGGTCATTATTGCTGCTATGTTACAGGCGAGGCAGAAGATGACACTCTACAATATTAACTGGTTGAATAAGTACGAGTCAACAATCAGAGGCCTAGGAGAGGTAATACCACACACAAATGCACGCACACTATAAACATAGTCTGGTTATTCACTCTGAAGGTTGATCCCACAGAACAAGGAGCTGTTTTGTAGTGTAAGAGCTCCTAGAGTTTCAGAGGGATAGATGGGATGGATGAAGTAGAGGGGAGGGAGGAGGGACAGAGAGAGGGATATAGGAATTAGAGAGACGAGAGGAGGGACAGAGAGAGGGATAGAAGGAAGACCTGAAATATAATTACCTAAAACTGAAAGGGGTTAAGAGAGAGAGACTGAGAGAGAAGAGGGATGATGGAAGTTGAGAATGAGAGAGGGAAAGAAAGTGAGACAGAAACAGATAGTAAAAGGAGAGGGAAAGGAAGAGAGCTATAATCAAAGAATGCGTTTGTGGTGGGAACAGGTTTGAATTGCGTAGACCATTTATGTGTGTGTGTGTGTGTGTGTGTGTGTGCGTGTGCGTGTGCGTGTGCACATGCGTGTGTGTGAGTGCTGATAAGTCGAGGTCTTGGCTTTGAGTGACATAATCCTAAAGCTGATCCCTATGGTCAACAGCCAGGCAAGTTTATCGGAATACGGAAAGCGTATTAGCTTATTCTACATTATTTACAGTAAACACACACACACAGATATAATCCAGACTCTGCTGCCTGAGTCCACTCCACACGTATGACAGCAGTGATAAGTGTGTGTGTCTGTTTCTGCGTGTGTGTGTGTGTGTCATTATTAGTAACTATTTCCAGACCCCGCTCTGACATTCAGAATTGGATTGATTACATTGGTCCAGCCTGTGTCAATGCCCGCTTCCATATACAACAAAACAAACAAGAAAAGGAGGCTGTCCAGACAGGTCGAACCTCTCCGCCCCCCTTTCTTTCATCCCTCTATCTCTCCATCCCTCCATCCCTCCATCCCTCCCTTCCTCGGTTCAGAAATCTATTCCTTTTCTGCGGAGGGAGGAGAGAAGCAAGAGGTGCCCTGGCTGCAGTGATAACAGAGCTGTGAGTGATGTAAAGACCTCTAGATAAGACACCTAACGATCTTCGCCCCCGGAGAAAGAAGAGGCAGGTGAAGGGAGGGGGAGAAGGGAGAAGAAAGGGACCGTTCCCTTGTTGAAGCCACTCCTCCTTGCAGAGAGACAATGCTGTCCCTGTGTTCCCCTAAGCCAATGACATCCTATGATCTACCATTAGTTATGAATACAATAAGTTCTATTGGCTGCGCCATAGACAGTATGGGTTGTGCCGTCATCAATTCTAGATGAAAAGAGACGATATGGCCATTCTTCTTCTAATGACATGAGTTAAGACAATCCTCTGAACAGAACAATACGCATCTTGGTATAACTCACAACTATGATACAACTACAACAGAACAACAAGCATCTTGGTATAACTCACAACTATGATAAAACTACAACAGAATTTCAAAGACAGAAACACATAGAAAAGAGGGAGGAGGGAGAGGAAAGGAAAGGGAGATAGAGGGTAAGTTGGGAGAGAGAATAGGAGACAGAAAGAGGATAGATAGGTAGGAAGAGCGGAGGGAGAGCAGAGGAGTGAGACGTATAGAGAGAAGTGAACATATCTATTTCACTGCTTTCCCTACTCGCTGTCTCAGCCACTCAAAGCATTACAACACACCACAGATTTAGATTTAGCAAAAATTATAATTCACCCATAGCATGATGTCTTCTGCACACTAAATCTACCATAAGATTCATACTCAAAGCCCCACATTCCATAAGCCAATCAGTCAATGCAACTGACAATACCCATATAACAGACCACACCCTCTCCTCTACCTCTCCATATCTCATGCTGTACTCACCCATCTTCTCCATGTTTTTCTACAGGAGATGATAAAGGAAGTCTTGTGAATGTCTGAGAGTTTGCATTCCCATTCCTCCATGAACCTATGTTCCTTTTGTTAAGACGACTCAAGAAAACATAAATGTGTCTCCATTTCTGATATCTACTACACTGAACCCTCCATGTGTATGCACCTGTTTTTGTTCTCTTTCCCTCCCTCCCTCTCTCTCCCTTTCTCAATATCTTTACTTTTTTCTCCCGCCCCCTCTCTTCTCACACACAGTGCTCTCTGTGTATTAGCCACAGGTAAGTCAACAGCCCCCCTCCTCCCCTTCTCCTGGTCAGATAAAGCAGAGGGCCAGGAACAAGGAAACAGTTTCAGTTGTTCAAACACAAAGACAGAAAGAGAGAGAGGGAGGGGGAGGTAAAGATCTAGAGAGGGATATAGAGGGAAAGAGAGGAATAGATAAGGAAGTAGCGACGTAGAGAGGCGGTATAGAGTAGGATAAAGAGAGAGGGAGAAAAGTATTATAGGACAGGCTTTCAGGATGAGGTATTTCAGGTATGTGCATGTGAGAGTGTATGTGTGGATTGGGGGCACAGGGTTGCTTGGGCGATGGGGGGAGAGAGGGGGTTGTCAGGTATTACTGTGTGTCCGAGTCTCTCTCTCTCACGGCTCACTGTCTCTCAGCCCTGCTAACAAAGACCCCATTCACACAACCACACAGGGGCTTTCTCTCTCTCTACTAGACACACACATGCACACGCACACACAAACACATACACGCATGCACCCTCCTGCACTCAGTGACCATTTAACTGCCCCCTATATACACCATAGACTGGCTCAACTCTTCCCTCTTGTGGGTAGAGGATAGAAACACAGAGAACAAGAGCTGTTCTACCCTCAATTACAGAGGATTAAGCACACACTATCAAAGAGTATCACAGAGTATTACAGGGGGCCTTAGAGCAGCTATAAGCTGTCTCACCCTGTCTAACCATGTACAATACAATTTATAGCTGGTAGGATACTGCATATGATGCTGAATATAGGCTGATACCAGTGATGACTGGGGGGCTATAAATCAACCCAACCCTTTCTCTCTGAGTGAGTCTCCTTCACTCAGCTCAACTCCCAGACACACAGCCACAGACGAAAGGGCAGGAACGAAGAGAGGAATGTGTAAAAAGAAAGAGAGAGAACCAGTAGCAGAGCTAAGTATCGGCTGGAGGGATTACCTGAGTCTGGGAAGAGAGAGAAAGAGAGAAAGGTCACAGTAATCTCAGAAAGGGAGGGGAGAGAGGAAGGAGGGGAAGACAGGGAGGGAGGAGCCTGGGAAAAGAAAATGACTATTGAATGAGGAATTGGTGTCAGCTCAGCATAGATCTCTTCAAGCAGGCAAGAAAAGAGAGAATAGGAGAGCAGGGGAGCTAGACCGAGGGAGAGAAAGAGAGAGAGAGGGCAGCCTGCCCCAGATAGCTCTCTCTAAGCTGCTCACAAAGTAGACGTGGCAATGGGCAATGCAGAACGAGAGAGGAGAGTAGAGGAGAGGAGAGGAGAGGAGAGGAGAGGAGAGGAGAGGAGAGGAGAGGAGAGGAGAGGAGAGGAGAGGGACAGAATGAGAAGAAAGAGGGATAGAAATGCTGGCTAGAGAAAGGATTAGTGAACAAAGGATGTCGACGGGTAGCCCCTGACCCCTTACACACGCACGCACACATGCCATACTGTTCGGATCATTAGACCACCTCCTGATAGAAGATTCCTCTTCCTCTTCCAAATGGCCTTTAACTGACCTGATGTTTAATTAATCTAACACATCATTCTGCTGCTGGAACTGACCTGCTCTGCACCCCAAATGAGGACTTAAGGAGAGAGGGATGGAGATGGATAGAGAGAGAAAGAGGTTGAGAGGGATGATGAAATAGCTAGCTAGGGAGGGAGGGAGAGGAGCGAACACACTTGCAGAGTGAGGAGGAGGAGAGACTTTAAAAAGCTCACTGCTAATCAGGGCATCCTCCCTCTCAATCTCTCACAGCAACTCTGTCCACGCAATCACACACCTACTACCACAAACACACACACACATGCACACCCGCGCGCGCACACACACACACAGCCCTGACCTACACTGGCCCACGCAGCTTTTTGGTATTCGGCTGACCTGATTGGCTGATGACAGCTCATTAATCTTGATGCTGCACCTGCAGAGGGGCTAGGAGCCACCTCAAATCTCATCCCAGTGTATGTGTGTGTGTGGGTGTGTATTTGTGCGTGCGTGTGTGTATATTTCGTCCTGCTAAACCAGCTTTATCCATGACAACACCGCCCTTGCAACATATTACGCAGTCTCTCACCTGGGGGTAGATGGAGGAGGAGGAGAAGGAGGAGGGGAGGAGGTAGGGAAGACGATCGACTGATTTAATGTTTTATTGACTCAGTGTTACTGCACTATATTGTAATTGGCAGAGCTGAAATGATTACTGTGTGTGTGTGTATGTGTGTGTGTGTGTGTCTGCAACAAGATCTCACGGTTTGACCAATTTGATTTCAGATTCGGATGTTCGTCCACGTTTCTCTAAACATCGAAGTTTTTAACGTTTTTTAGGTGTTTTGGAAAACCTGGGTTGCTCCTCGCTGGTGCTTTAGGCATTCATTACGAATGGTTAAGGAAAAATGGAAGGTTTGGGTAGGGTTAAAACAAAAACAACTCCACAATCAAGTTTAGGCATTCATTCCGAATGGTTAAGTTAAGGGTTAAGATTTGGAATAGGGTAAAAAAATAAAAATGAAAATGAGAGCCTATCACTGGGATTGAACGCGCTAGCCTCGGAGCTCAAGCTCACGGTTTACACCACCCCCGTCCACAACACCCTAACAAAACCCAAGCCTTCTTGATGGTAATAGTGCTCACCGTTGCCCCTAGTGGCCGGTTATGAAGGCATCTCCCGACATCCTGGGGACCTGGACGAACGTCGGATTTAGAAGTGGATCTTGATGTTTGTGTGTGTCTGTGCGTGTAAGATGTTGCAAAAATCAATAGTGATCAGATAGAGAGATTAACTAAACACAGACGGTGAGTAGAGCTGTACAATGCCAGAGATTTCTCTCCCCTTTCTTCCTTCTCTTTACCTGGCTGCAGTGATAGAGAGAGAAATTGTGTGAATTAATGGATTTTCCTCTGGTCCCCGTTCTCTCCCTCTCTGCTCACTCCCTGGCTGCGGTGAAAGACAGAAAGAAGGGAAGAGCATGTGAACGGATGAGTTTTGGTTTGACTTCACTCACGCACACCCTGAAGAACACTCACTGGCCTTTACAGTGGAGGATTCACTGGGTGGGAGTTTAAGCCGAGGGTCGCGTGTTCAATCCCAGTGCTATGCACTTGTTTTTTGGTTTTGGTTTTAAGTCTTTTCCAAACTTTAACCCTTAACTTAACCATTTGGAATGAATGCCTAAACTTACATTTAACCCTATCCCTAATCGTAACCATTCGGAATGAATGCCTAAACTTAAGTTTAACCCTATCCCTAATCGTAACCATTTGGAATGAATGCCTAAACTTAAGTTTTAGTTACACTTTTGTGGAGTTTGACTGACACCTAAGATACGGCACCACATGGCGAAATTAAAATGTCAAGCCATGGTGTAATTCTGCAGTTGGTATTTTATTTGGAGATTGGGTTGCAGCCTCCCTCCTCCTCTGTTTCTTTCCTTTTTTCTCTCTTAACTCCATCTTTTCTCTTTCATCTTTTTCTTGCTTTCCCACTTCACTTCCCTTCCTCCTGTTCTTCCTCCTCCTGTCTCCTTTTTCACTACACTCCTTTGTCGTTATCCCATTTAGTTGTAACAAACAGGTGTTTGTTTGGATCTGGCCTTCACTGCTTCTCCTAATCTCTCCCCCTCTTTCTCTACCTTTATCCCCAGCCCACAATGGTTCATCTGTGGTTGTAAAACTGAACCAGAGTCAGACGGTAAAACTCCTGTTCTAATCCTCATCTCAATCCTAGTTTTGATTTCAGATCTCATCCTGATATCAGATGGACTACAGGAGCAGGCTCTCACTGAGCTCCTGAAAACACTAGGATATCTCAAACAGAAAATGTAAACTTGTAAAACATATTCTGTCTGAATGATTCAAGCACAAAATGAACAATCAAATATGATATTGTGCAGCAGCAGCTGAGCTGCAACGTGTTTGTCTGTGTGTGTGTGTGTGTGCGTGTGTGTGTGTATGTGTGTGTTGCAGGATTGCAAGTGTTATGGGGGTAGTTTGAGCACTAGCCCTCTGCTCAGTTCTGATTTAGAATTAGATCTATTTCTGTTCACCCCTGGGAAATACTTAAATCTGCCATGGAATGCGGTGTGTGTGTGTGTGTGTGTGTGTGTATCTACAAGCTTAATGTGAAATAGCAGGCAATGAGGCTGAAGCCATGGTCAGTAATTCATAACCAGAGCACGTATAGTCCCAGACAGTCTCACCCTGTGGCTCCATAAACACACATTCACACAAACACTCACATAAACACACACACACGCATTGGCACGTACACACACATTGGCACATACAAAAACATTGGCACATGCACACACACACACACACACACACTAGGGACCCGGGTGATCCTTGAGATATCAGAATATCCAGTCAACCATAGTCATATCTCGTACTCCACATACCATTCCATGGGGAATATAGAAAAGTGCCACAATGAACCCCTTTGACACACTCCTTTTACTGATACTACACACAGACACACAAAAACACACACAAGCACACAGACACACACACAAAAACACTCCGACACACAAAAGAAAACACCCAGACATACACACACACGCTCACACACAAACACAGCCCTCAGGTGACACCAAACAGAGGAGGATTTGGTATGGGTAAGGTAGGTGCGTACTCACCTCAGGCTCCCCCTGTGCTCCGCGGCTCCACTGCAGAATGGGTTGGTTCCCCCGTACACACACTCACACTAACACACTCCGGCTATGTGTGTGAAGACAATGACACCGGGCAAGTGAGGGAGCAGCAGGCGAAGAGAGAAGAAGAAGGGAGGTGTGAGGAGGGGGGGTGGGAAGGCAAAGGAGTGTGAGAGAGTGATAGAGACAGAAAGCGGGAAGGAGAGAGAGAGAGAGAGAGAGAGAGAGAGAGAGATGGATAAGGGATCAACTGAAAGACCAATCAATGTAAGAATCAGGAAGCGTCTGTGTAGAAGAGATATGGTGTTCTTAGAGCCTATATGGAGAGATGGAGTAGAGGAGAGATGGAGAGATGGAGAGGAGGAGAGTGAAGAGGGCAGAGAGGGGAAAAAATAAATGGGTGCTAAAAAAAAAGAATCCTGAAAAAAAAGGGTCCCAGACGAAGCCAGGTTTCTTTCATTCTGTTCTTTTGTGTCTGTGTATGAGTGTGTGTGTGTGTGTGTAGTTGGCACTTTGCCCTAAGAGAGAGACAGACCAAAAAGCAAAGAGGTTGGGGGGGGCTGACTGCATGAGAGTGTGTTTGTTCATCCGTTCACTCCTATCTTGTGCATTCTTCTCAGTCTGGGTGACTCGCTGATGTTGTGAAGGGACCGATGTCTTTTCTCCTCGTCTCTCCTCGTCTCTCCTCTTCTCTCCTCTTCTCTGTCTTGTCGTTTATTTGCTCACTCTGTCCATCCACATCACTGGTTGGGCGTTTTCTTCCCTCACACCCCTCCTCAGGGAAATACTTATATGTACCGGATTAGTGCTCTACTGTACTACCTTTTCTCTCACTCCCTCTTTCATTCTCTCATTTTTCTGTCATGCACGTCCAGTTCACACCGGAATCATCTAGTGTGGTACACCCCCTCCCAAAGCCCCTAGGGATAAGTCAGAGATTCCACACACACTCATCCACACGCACCTGAGCACACACTCACACACAACCCGGTGTGTGAAGGATTGGGAGATCTCACTCCTCTGGCTCAGGCACAGAAAAGCCAACTTCCACTCCCAATTATGCTGCTCTCAAAAGTTGCCGGAGAGAGAGAAGGAGGGAGAGAGAGAAGGAGGGAGAGAGGGAAGGAAGGAGAGAAAGTCCCTTTGAGTGTCTGCACGGAGGGGAATTAATTAAAATGAAAAGGAAGAGAGAGAGAGTCTCTCTCGTTCCTCTGCTGGAGTCCTGAGAATACTCCACAATTAGCCAGAGTCCCAAACACAGCCTGCAGGGCTGGGGAGGGAGAGAGGGAAGGAGGGAAAAGAGATAGAGAAAGAGAAAGAGAAAGAGAGGGAGAGAGATTAAACCGAAATGGAAAATGCCAAAGGGACATTTAGAAGCAGAAGTTGTTAGGAAATGATTTGAGTTTTTTATATATATACCCGTCAGGCGAACTGGCTGTCCGGAGTGCAATTAGTTTCTTCTCTCTTCTCTCTTCGTCTTTTTATTTTCTCCTCTGCTCCTCCCTCTGTCCGTGGGGCTCTGGATAATCCATCGAGGAAACGGGAGTCTGGAGTGTCTTGAATGGACAGAGCTCACTCTTCATCTCTTTCTCCTCCCTTGTTCCTCTCCTCTACCTCTTCCAGCTTGTTGGCCGATCATTTTCTTCACCATGGTGGTGACACAGAGCATGTGGGTTAGAAGGGTGTGGGGGCTGGAGAGAAAGAAAGAGGGAAAGATGGTTGGACAGAGGTGTAGGTAGTGATGACAATGGGAGAAAGAGGAGGGATGGAGGCAGGTGGAAGGGATGAGGAGCAGCAGTCTGTGTGTGTGTGGGGGGGTCCTTTCCCACACACCTCCACCACCCCATCACTGAAGCAGAGGAGGAGAAAGAGAAAGGAGGGATGGATGGATGGAGTGGTGGTGAATCAGCCGACTGCCTCGTTCCTTTTCTCTCCACTCTCCTCCCTCTCTCCACTCTCCTCCTGCTCTCCGCTCTCCTCCCTCTCTCCACTCTCCTCCTGCTCTCCGCTCTCCACTCTCCTCCTGCTCTCCGCTCTCCTCCCTCTCTCCACTCTCCTCCCGCTTTCCGCTCTCCTCCCTCTCTCTACTCTCCTCCCTCTCTCCGCTCCACCCGCTCTCTGCTGTACTCTCTCTCTCCACTCTCCACCCTCTCTCCACTCTCCTCCCTCTCTCTGCTCTCCTCCCTCTCTCTGCTCTACTCCCTCTCTCCACTCTCCTCCCTCTCTGCTCTCACCCTTTCTCCACTCTACTCCCTCTCTCTGCTTGCTCTGCCCTCAAAGAACAGAAACGTCTCATATTCACAGAATACTCCCTCCTTCCCTGACACACACACACACACACATACACACACAGACACACACTCAGTTCATTAACATTCACTGGTTCTCACTGTGACACGCTTGGCTAACCCACTCTCAGAGACGGGGCTGAGTAAGGAGTAGAATTTTAATAGAGGGAGGTGAGAATGAGGGAGGGAAATAGGTTGGGAGGGAGGGAAAGAGGAAGGGAGGGAGAGGAAAGTACTGAGGGAGTGAAAAGAGAAGGATAGGGAGAGAAGAGGGAGAGAGAGTGAAAGAAGGGTGTAGGGAGTAAGAGGAGGGGGGTATATCAGACTAGCAGGTGTCCTCTGTCTGATCCTGTCAGTGAATAGACTGTCCTTCTATACTGGTTTGCATTGTTCTGTGTGTGTGTGTGTGTGTGTGTGTGTGTGTGTGTGTGTGTGTGTGTGTGTGTGTGTGTGTGTGTGTGTGTGTGTGTGTGTGCGCGTGCGTGTGTCGTTCTAAGCTGGACTCATGAGGATAGCTAGGTACTGAGCTGAATGGCAGATGGGAAAGAAAAACATTTTTTCCCCCTAAATATTCATAATCTCATTTGTCTCAAGAGAACCCAATACCAGTAGGTTTGGTGTTGTCTCACCTTTTCCTCACTAACACTTTCTGATTGAATTCACATTGTCTCCAGGTTTCACAGGCTATTATAACTTCAATCTCATAGGTTTCTTTACTCACTGATATAATTACATTACCTCTGAAACACAAAGAAACTGTAGTTGTTCTTGATAATAATAACCATTCTATTTCATGATGTTTGTCATCGTCTCTGTGGTTATGAACAACTCTCTCTGTGTGTGTGTGTGTGTGTGTGTGTGTGTGTGTGTGTGTGAACTGCTTTTCTTAAATGTCAGGTAGAGCACAGGCGTCACCATCCCTCCCCCACACCTCCGGAAGCTCAAGGGTAATATTGTTATTAAAGATCATGGTGATTGGCTTCTGAGAAGCCAGTGCCCTTTTCCACTGCTATGACTGGCAGAAGTGAGGGGGTTCTGGGAAAGAATGTTGGGGGTTGTTTGAAGGATTGTGTGTGTGGGTGCATGTATGTGTGTATCTTTCCTCTGATCTCTGAAATGCAATAAATCTCTCAAACAGAGAATGTTCCTGTGTTCCTGTTACACTGTCACTATCCTGTAACCGTATATGCCCCCCCCCCCCCCCCCAACTGTTTAGCTACGTGTGTGTTGGCTTCGACAGTAGGATGTGGACACGGTTATACAGTACAGTATGAGTGAGTGTGTGTTGTTTCTTCAATAGGGGAACAGTCAGTGAGCTTCCCGTTCTTTCTTTGGGAGCCACAGCCTTTTTCACGGTCTTTGTGTGTGTGTTTGTGTGTGTGTGTGTGTTTCACAGGGCTTTGTCCGACCCCTCTGGGGCTGAGGGCTCGACTCCACACAGCCATGTCCATCGGAGCCATTCGTCACGCCTAAGGAGTGTGTGTGTGTGTCATGGTTGAGCGGTGTTGGACCCCCAGACACAGAGGATAAATTAGCCTCCACCCATGTTGCCATGGCAGCGGCTAGCTTTATTAGAGTCCTACTTCGAGTACCACACACAAGCCACGCCACCCTACCCCGAGGCGCTTGCATTTTGGAGCAGTTAAGAAACTTGTCAGGAATGAGAGATGGGTGATGCGTGGCTAAATGAAGCGGAATGGAGGAACCGACACATGATTTCACACTAGGGTAGCCTGCGGCTCAGCCACACAAAGCACACACAGCACACACACACTCATGCGCCTGCACTCACACACACGCACATACACACAGAGGCAAGATGAGATGCCTGAGATGAACGTACTCTAAATACAAATTCCTATTCTCACTCTGCAAAGCCCATACCATATCAATATTCACCAAACCATATCCCATATCCCATACCATTAGTTCTGAGAACTAATTCCCATATCAATTCCCTATAAACCCAACCCTATATCTAGTCTATGAACCATATCCCATATCCACATCGATTACAACTAAGCCCTGCCACAGTCCATTACCCAAATGACACAGTCCTACCAAACCAAACAGCCCAATAGCTATTTAGTGAGTCAGACAGTTCAGGCTGGAGACCTGAAGACCTGGGGATCTGGAGACCTGGATATCTGGAGACCTGGAGATCTGGAGACCTGGATATCTGGAGACCTGGGATCTGGAGACCTGGATATCTGGGGATCTGGAGACCTGGATATCTGGAGACCTGGGGATCTGGAGACCTGGATATCTGGAGACCTGGGCAACTGTTAAACACTGTGGATAAACAGGGGCCTATTGGACACCAGGGAAAATAACAGTCCCTCTGGAAAAGTGGAACGAATTACATTTTTACATTCTCCATTACTCTCCTCTTCTCCTCTTCCCCCTCTCCTCTCGTTTCTTCCTCTGTCAAATGTTGGTATTCTCGTCCCAAAGAGCAGAGAGGAGAACAGGGACGCAAGGACGCATGTCGGAGAGAATACTAAACAGTCTGAGGGGTCTTAGACACAAAGGCCAGTACACACACACAAACAAACAAACGCACATACACACACACACGTACACTTACACACATGTACACACGTACACACGTACACACACACACACACACACACAAACACTGATGGGTATTAGAGTACCCCTGGCGAGGGCTGAATAGAATGTGTTTGTTTCGGCTGCTCAAACACTAAGGATTATGGGGGATACGAGGGGAATGCTAACACCAGGAGGGAGGGCAACGACCTTGCCAGGGGGGAGGAGGGGAGAGTAGGAGGGGAGAGGAGGAGAGAGAGTAGGAGGGGAGTTGAGAAAGGAGGAGTAAAAAGGATGGAGAAGCAACAGTGGCACAATATAAAGCATTTTAAGGCACACGCAGCTACTCGCGCCAACGACACACACACACACACACATACAAACACCTACACACCAAAACACACACACAGGGCCACTCAGCTCAGAGAAGTCAGCTCAGACATATCCAGCTTAGCTCCTGAGCTCCATCACTATCAGATATTCATTTAGAATGGAAAATGAATGTGTTCATGCAACAATTGTTAGTTCATCGTATTGTATCAAATCGAACCGAATCGCATCGATTCGTTCCACTAATCAAATCGAATCGCACCGAATCGTTTCAAACCAAAAGTATGGTTCCTGTATCGTATCGGAGCCCAGGTGCTATCTAGAACTTAAAAGGGCTCTTCGGCTGTACACATAGGAGAACCCTTTGAAGAACCCTTGTTGGTTCCAGGTAGAACCCTTTTGGTTCCAAGTAGGACCGTTTTGGGTTCCATGTAGAACCCTTTCCACAGAGGGTTCTACATGGAATCCAAAATGGTTCTACCTGGAACCAAAAAGGGTTCTCCTATGGAGACAGCTGAAGAACCCTTTTGGAAAATGTTTGAAGAGGGTAGATGCATATCGAGGGAGGGGGGGGGGGGGGGGGGGGCTGAGGTTGAGGGGGGTGAGGAGGAGAGGAGAGGTGGATACGTCTCAGCTCATCAGTGATGGGGATAGGAAGACCTGGAAGGAGAAAGGGAGCGGGGAAGGAGAGGGGAGGAATGGAAAGGAGCAGCTATAGAGAGAAGGCGATGGTGCTGTATTTCAAGCTCATGTTGAATCTTCCCAGATAGGCTTACAGGGCTTGGTTAGACATGGCTCTATGTGCATCATGTCTTTTGTTTCTTGTATGCGTGTTTTTCCTTGGTGTGTGTGTTTGTGTGTTCCCTTTGGGCATAGCCGTGGGAAGTAGGGTGCAGCACCCCCTGAAAAGTCTTCTTTTTTTAAATACTAAAGTAGTGCACTGGGCCTTTACTAGTATTAGTGGCCGCTATAGATGTCTGTAGCGCGGGCAAAACATTTTTTCAGCATCTCTGCTTTGGCAAGAAAGGTAGTTGTATAATTAAGAACAGTATCTTGCAGGACTCAATAGTTGGAATTGTAAGAGTTGTTGCCCTTTCTCTGTGATTATCATTCAAATGCAATCCAGAAAGAACAAAACCCTGTCCTCAAACATTTACATCAAAAGGTGCAAAGTTATGGGCAAAGAAACAAAATGTTTTTCTTGATCAAATAACATGGAAAACAACTACTTTTGTGCAGTATTAATTTACCATCCTTACTAACCACTTAATGTAAATGTACATTACTATATTGTACATACAGTAGGCTGGTCATCTAGGTTTGTACCTGTAGACTTTCCATCACTATGAAGGAAAACAACGTACAATACAGTAATTGAGTACATTGAGACATCATGTGGTTAGTGGTGATGTGATGATGTGGCTCAGTTGGTAGAGCATGGCGCTTGCAATGCTAGGGTTATGGGTTATAAATGTATGCACTCCCTATTATAGGTTGCTCTGGATAAGAGCGTCTACTAAAATGGAAAAGGAATGAATAGACCATTTCAGTTTTCACATAGAAATAAGTTGCATTTGCAAAGTATTTCAAGAAACTGGAAAACATATATCAGTTCATTTTTATATGAACTGTTTTGTACAGATAATTATCAAACTCAAGTTACAAATGCTGGTAAACACTGAAATAAATTGTTGACATTTTTTCAGAAAAGTAGTGCACTGGGCCTTTACTAGTCCTGTATTAGCAGACCAATATAGACGTCTTCAGTACGGGCTACTTTTTTTCCTTCTTTTTCTTCCGCAGCACCCCCACCCCCAAACTACTTCCCGCGGCTATGCCTTTGGGTGTGTGTTCCCTTGGTGTGTGTCTTTGTGTGTGTCAGGCTGATGCTAAGGTGAGGTGATGGGTCAGTCCATATCACACAGGGACCCCCCTCCCCACCGTCCCCCGTCCCCTCCAATTCCCCCCCTGCCCTCCGAGGGCTGTTAAGGTCATGTTGTCCCTGTGGCATTAACGTCATCCCCAAATGCCACTGACCACCAACGCAAGGAAAACAAACAGCCAGGATGTTACCGTAGAGACAAGCTAACCCAAACATCAGTATGTCTAATATCCAGTGCATCAGGTGTGACTGGGCTGGTTAACACTAACACTGGATAGACCAGAGAGACACAAACAGCCATTTGGATTACAAACATTGGATAGATGTGTGTGGCAGTAATGGCACTGGAAAATATACATTACCAGTCAAAAGTTTGGACACACCTACTCATTCAAGGGTTTTTCTTTATTTTTACTATTTTTTACATTGTTGAATAATAGTGAAGACATCAAAACTATGAAATAACACATATGGAATCATGTAGTAACCAAATAAGTGTTAAACAAATCAAAATATATGTTATATTTGAGATTCTTCAAATAGCCACCCTTTGCCTTGATGACAGCTTTGCACACTCTTGGCATTCTCTCAACCAGCTTCATGGGATAGTCACCTGGAATGCATTTCAATTAACAGGTGTGCCTTCTTAAAAGTTAATTTGTGGAATTTCTTTCCTTCTTAATGCGTTTGAGCCAATCAGTTGTGTTGTGACATGGTAGGGGCGGGGGGGGGGGGGGGGGGGGGGTATACAGAATATAGCCATATTTGGTAAAAGACCAAATCCATATTATGGCAAGAACAGCTCAAATAAGCAAAGAGAAACAACAGTCCATCATTACTTTAAGACATGGAGGTCAGTCAATCCGGAAAATGTCAAGAACTTTTAAAGTTTCTTCAAGTGCTGTCGCAAAAACCATTAAGCGCTATGATGAAACTGGCTCTCATGAGGACCGCCACAGGATTGGAAGACCCAGAGTTACCTCTGCTGCAGAGGATAAGTTCATTAGAGTTACCAGCCTCAGAAATTGCAGCCCAAATAAATGCTTCACAGAGTTCAAGTAACAGACACATCTCAACATCAACTGTTCAGAGGAGACTGCATGAATCAGGCATTCATGGTCAAATTGCTGCAAAGAAACCACTACTAAAGGACACCAATAAGAAGAAGAGACTTGCTTGGGCCAAGATACACGAGCAATGGACATTAGACCGGTGGAAATGTGTCCTTTGGTCTGGAATCCAAATTTGAGATTTTTGGTTCCAACCGCTGTGTCTTTGTGAGATGCGGTTTGGGTGAACGTATTTCCCATCGTAAAGCATGGAGGAGGAGGTGTTATGGTGTGGGGGTGCTTTTCTGGTGACACTGTCTGTGATTTATTTAGAAATCAAGGCACACTTAACCAGCATGGCTACCACAGTATTCTGCAGTGATATGCCATCCCATTTGGTTTGGGCTTAGTGGGACTATCATTTGTTTTTCAACAGGACGATGACCCAACACACCTCCAGGCTGTGTAAGGGCTATTTTACCAAGAAGGAGAGTGATGGAATGCTGCATCAGATGACCTGGCCTCCACAATCCCCCGATCTCAACCCAATTGAGATGGTTTGGGATGAGTCGGACGGCAGAGTGAAGGCAAAGCAGCCAACAAGTGCTCAGCATATGTGGGAACTCCTTCAAGACTGTTGGAAAAGCATTCCAGGTGAAGCTGGTTGAGACAATGCCAAGAGTGTGTAAAGCTGTCATCAAGGCAAAGAGTGGCTATTTGAAGAATCTTCAAATATAAAATATATTTTGATTTGTTGAACACTTCTTTGGTTACTACATGAATCCATATGTGTTATTTCATAGTTTTGATGTCTTCACTATTATTCTACAATTTAGAAAATAGTAAAAATAAAGAAAAACCCTGGAATGAGTAGGTGTCCACACTTTTGACTGGTACTGTAGGTTCCCTTAATTGGAAACTGAGGTAAAGCACACACACATACATGGATACAAAAGAAGATTGTACTCACATATACTCACTCATACACAGTAGGCAACCAGGGAACACAAAGCAGAAAGACTCCTCTCTCTCTCTCTCTCTCTCTCTCTCTCTCTCTCGCTCTCTCTTTCGCTCTCTCTCTCTCTCTCTCTCTCTCTCTCTCTCTCTCTCTCTCTCTCTCTCTCTTTCTCTCTCTCTCTCTCTCTCTCTCTCTCTCTCTCTCTCTCTCTCTCTCTCTCTCTCTCTCTCTCTCTCTCTCTCTCTCTCTCTCTCTCTCTCTCAGCTGACAGTTAACAGGTAGAGTGGATATCCCTCTTGCTGCTCTGAGTGGTATTGTTCAGACGAAGGCTTTTGAGGAGCAGGTATGTGTCTTCTACTTGACACATACACACATGCAAACAAAGCCATACGGCAAACAAAACCATATGCACATTCTCTCCTTCTCTTTTTCCAGCCTCAGATCTTTTTCAGCTAATTGGGCTTTCAGCTTTGTGTGTGTGTCTGTGTTTGTGGTGTTTACTTTGCAACAGAAGGAGCGCTCTGTGCTGATCAGTGTTTGGGGTAATGCATCACAAATGTAATAAGATTACTTTTTATGAGTAACTAGTCATTTAACCCGTAACTTTTTAAAACTGGGTAATATAATTATAGTTACTTTGTCAAGTGACGCATGCGTTACTTTCGATTAATATCTCTACCGGCGAGTGTTTCCATGATCCGATCTTTACTTCCTCATTTAGTTCTCGAGCGAGCAGAGAAAGGCTGTTTGGAGAAATGTCATGTCAGCTACAGTCCATAAAAATGTATAAAGGGGGCACATCTGATCTTTCCCATTGATCGCTTATGTGATAGCAGAGCCAATAGAGGACTTCACCGTCTAGTGGCAAGTGTGCCCTCTATACATCTCTATGCAGCGGTCTAACCAGAACTGGCGGCTGGAGAGAAATATTTTGAAAAGGAAGGAAATCTGTACAGATGTTTAGCTTAAAATATATTAGGCTGATTAAGCCCATTTGACAGCGCAGCACTTGTTTACTAGCACAGGAAAGTATACCGCCACAGATGAAAGGAAAACTGATGATACCTGAGTTAAGTAGCCTATCTTTAGTAGCGCACGCTCCCTCCGACATTCAAACAAACAGTGGGATTTCTTTCATGAAAGTAACGCTACGTAATATAACGCATTATTTCCATGCAAATTAATATTGTTAAGTAAAGTGTTACTTTTGCGATATGTAACGAGTAATATGTAATAGATTTCAAGTAACTAATTCCAACACTGGTGCTAATACATCGTGACAGCCTCTCCTCTCCTCGCTAACACTAACACGCTGCTGGTTAGTGGCTAATTAAGATGCATGAGTCACCCTCTCTCCTATTCTGCTCCTCTCTTCTCACCCTCTTATCAACTCTCATCCTTTCTTCTCTCTTCTACTATCTTCCTTAGTCTCATCTCTCCGCTTTCCTCTCATCCTACACTCTTAAAAAAAGGTGCTATCTAGAACCTAAAAGGGTTATTTGGCTGTCCCCATAGCAGAACCCTTTGAAAAACCCTTTTTGGTTCCAAGTAGAACCGTTTTGGTTCCAGGTAGAACCCTTTTGGGTTCCATGTAGAACCCTTTCCACCGAGGTTTCTACATGGAACCCAAAAGGGTTCTACCTGGAACCAAAAAGGGTTCTCCTATGGGGACAGCTTCCCTTTTGGAACCCTTTTTTCTAAGAGTGTATAGCCCATTCCCTCTTGTCCTCACTAGTCTGTTTCATGCTACACATGAATGGTGCTGTCTAGGGTGTAATTGGCACAAGTGAATGGTTTTGCAGCCAGGAAAAGTGTCTAATTCAGGGATGACACACACGAGAACTCAATCGTACCCACGCCACACAAAAACATTTCAGAGTAGGCAAGCACTTTGAGTTACACCATCCTGGTTCCACGCAGTTAGTATAACACACACACCCGCGCAAGCGCACAAACACAAACAAGTGCCAGTGAGAGTTATGATAGTATGAGGCCAGTTGGGTGTGGGAGTGTAGAGTGGACAGAAATAGGCTATCATCATCATCACTCTCCAAAGCCCCACACGTTTTCAAACATGTTAGGTTCTGAACAGAGTAAAAACTCACGGACAACTAGAAAAAGCTCAAACCAAGTTTATTCACCCACTGGGTCAAACAGCTGAAAAAGACAAAGACATGTTTACACAAGCACATATATTTATACCCTCCTAGTAGGCGGAGTCAACTCCTTGCACGTCCAGACAGCCAATACATCTCTGTTGCTAATCAGGAACTTAATTGGTTCCTCTCACTGGTATAGTCATGGCCCTGCCTGATGCTAGAACCTTTGTGGGTGTGGAAGTATACAGTGGGGAAAATAAGTATTTAGTCAGCCACCAATTGTGCAAATTCTCCCACCTAAAAAGATGAGAGAGGCCTGTAATTTTCATCATAGGTACACGTCAACTATGACAGACAAAATGAGAAAAAAAAATCCAGAAAATCACATTGTAGGATTTTTTATGAATTTATTTGCACATTATGGTGGAAAATAAGTATTTGGTCAATAACAAAAGTTTCTCAATACTTTGCTATATACCCTTTGTTGGCAATGACACAGGTCAAACGTTTTCTGTAAGTCTTCACAAGGTTTTCACACACTATTGCTGGTATTTTGGCCCATTCCTCCATGCAGATCTCCTCTAGAGCAGTGATGTTTTGGGGCTGTCGCTGGGCAACACGGACTTTCAACTCCCTCCAAAGATTTTCTATGGGGTTGAGATCTGGAGACTGGCTAGGCCACTCCAGGACCTTGAAATGCTTCTTACGAAGCCACTCCTTCGTTGCCCGGGCGGTGTGTTTGGGATCATTGTCATGCTGAAAGACCCAGCCACGTTTCATCTTCAATGCCCTTGCTGATGGAAGGAGGTTTTCACTCAAAATCTCACAATACATGGCCCCATTCATTCTTTCCTTTACACAGATCAGTCGTCCTGGTCCCTTTGCAGAAAAACAGCCCCAAAGCATGATGTTTCCACCCCCATGCTTCACAGTAGGTATGGTGTTCTTTGGATGCAACTCAGCATTCTTTGTCCTCCAAACACGACGAGTTGAGTTTTTACCAAAAAGTTCTATTTTGGTTTCATCTGACCATATGACATTCTCCCAATCCTCTTCTGGATCATCCAAATGCACTCTAGCAAACTTCAGACGGGCCTGGACATGTACTGTCTTAAGCAGGGGGACACGTCTGGCACTGCAGGATTTGAGTCCCTGGCGGCGTAGTGTGTTACTGATGGTAGGCTTTGTTACTTTGGTCCCAGCTCTCTGCAGGTCATTCACTAGGTCCCCCCGTGTGGTTCTGGGATTTTTGCTCACCGTTCTTGTGATCATTCTGACCCCACGGGGTGAGATCTTGCGTGGAGCCCCAGATCGAGGGAGATTATCAGTGGTCTTGTATGTCTTCCATTTCCTAATAATTGCTCCCACAGTTGATGTCTTCAAACCAAGCTGCTTACCTATTGCAGATTCAGTCTTCCCAGCCTGGTGCAGGTCTACAATTTTGTTTATGGTGTCCTTTGACAGCTCTTTGGTATTGGCCATAGTGGAGTTTGGAGTGTGACTGTTTGAGGTTGTGGACAGGTGTCTTTTATACTGATAACAAGTTCAAACAGGTGCCATTAATACAGGTAACGAGTGGAGGACAGAGGAGCCTCTTAAAGAAGAAGTCACAGGTCTGTGAGAGCCAGAAATCTTGCTTGTTTGTAGGTGACCAAATACTTATTTTCCACCATAATTTGCAAATAAATTCATTAAAAATCCTACAATGTGATTTTCTGGATTTTTTTTCTCAATTTGTCTGTCATAGTTGACGTGTACCTATGATGAAAATTACAGGCCTCTCTCATCTTTTTAAGTGGGAGAACTTGCACAATTGGTGGCTGACTAAATACTTTTTTTCCCCACTGTATGTGCTGTTCCTTCTCACTTCATCTGATCTGACCTCGGGCCGAATTCCTTGCTCCTCCCTGATCCACGACTGTCCTACCTTATCATTGACTGAAACCAGACTGTTGCCCTTTGCCTCTCTCCTTTGGATCTATGAGATTTAACAATAACATGTTTTGACAGAATGTAAACTTTCTGCACTCCCCCTTGTCTCACTCAGTAACTTTCCATACACCTAGTTCTTATCCACCCTCCATTGACCCCAACATATACATTCCTTATACATGGACAGTAATCAATAAATTCTAGTCTGGTAACATTAATAAGTATATTTCAAGCTAGAACCCAACATACCCTCCTTTTTGAATAGTAACTCAATACTATTCAACATTATATAAACTTTGAAATTACTTACAGTTGTCACGCTCTGGCTCCGGGACTGTGTTGTTTGAGCCAGGGTGTATTCATTTGGGTGTGTTGGGGTAGGGTGTGTTCATTTGTTGTGTTTGGTTTTGGTTTTGTTTCCGTGTTTGGTCAGTGACTCCCAATCGGAGGTCACGAGTGTCAGCTGTCGGCTCGTTATCTCTGATTGGGAGCCATATTTATACTGTGTGTTTTCACCTTGTGGTTGTGGGTTTTTGTTCCAGGTTCAGTCATAGTCACTGTAGGACTTCACTATCGTCATTTGTTTGTTGTTTTCGTGGTTGCTTTTATTTAAATAAAGTCATCATGTTCACTCCACGCGCTGCGTATTGGTCCGTTTCCTCAGACGATCGTGACAGAAAAACCCACCATAGAAGGACCAAGCAGCGTGTCCAGGAGCAAGACAGCTGGACATGGGAGGAGGCGCCTGGTAAGGAGATCGAGAGGCTGGCGATGGCCCAGGTGGGCAAATCGTGGTCCTGGGAGGACATGCTCGGGGGCAAGGGACCTTGGTGGAGGATCAAGGCCCTGGCGAGAGAGGAGCAACGGCGTCAGCAGGGCCATCATCGTTGGAAGGACGAGAGGCAACCCCAAAAAGTTTTTTGGGGGGGGCACATGGCTTGGACGACGGGGCTAACGGAGGCAGAGAAGGGGCGAATTCAAGAGGCCACCAGGTTACGGGGGCTACTGGTTAAAGGAGGGAAAGGAGATGTAGAGGCACGGCGTGAGAGACTGAGGTGTGTATCCAGTCCGGTCCGGCCCGTTCCAGTTCCCGGGGTAGAGCCAGTGGTGTGTGTCCCCAGTACGGTCCGGCCTGGTACGGCCCCTCGCACCAAAGGGACGGTGCGCGTCTCCAGCCCGGTCCGACCTGTTCCTGCCTCTCGCACAAGGCCTACGGTGTGCGTTGCCAGCCCAGCCCGGCCTGTTCCTGCTCCACGCACAGAACCTACGGTGTGCGTTGCCAGCCCAGCCCGGCCTGTTCCTGCTCCACGCACAGAACCTACGGTGTGCGTCGCCAGCCCAGCCCGGCCTGTTCCTGCTCCACGCACAGAACCTACGGTGCGCGTCGCCAGCCCGGTCCGGCCTGTTCCTGCCACACGTACTAAGCCTACGGTGTACGTCGCCAGCCCGACCCGGCCTGTTCCTGCCACTCGCACCAAACCTACGGTGCGCGTCGCCAGCCCGGTCCGGCCTGTTCCTGCCACCCGCACCAAGTCTACGGTGCGCGTCGCCAGCCCGACCCGGCCTGTTCCTGCCACTCGCACCAAACCTACGGTGCGCGTCGCCAGCCCGGTCCGGCCTGTTCCTGCTCCCCGCACTAGCCCTGAGATGCGTGTCCTCAGCCCGGGACCACCAGTTCCGGCACCACGCACTAGGCCTTATGTGCGTTCCCAGGGTCCAGCATGCCCTGTTCCTTCTCCCCGCACTAGCCCTGAGATGCGTGTCCTCAGCCCGGGACCACCAGTTCCGGCACCACGCACCAGGCCTATAGTGCGTCTCGGCCGGCCAGAGTCGGCCGTCTGCCCAACGGCGCCTGAACTGCCCGTCTGCCCAACGGCGCCTGAACTGCCCGTCTGCCCAACGGCGCTTGAACTGCCCGTCTGCCCAACGGCGCCTGAACTGCCTGTCTGCCCAACGCCGTCTGAACTGTCCGTCTGCCAAGCGCTGCATAAGCCGCCCGTCTGCCATGAGCCTTCAGAGCCGTCCGCCAGACCGGAGCCGCTAAAGCCTTCCGCCAGACAGGATCAGCCAGAGCCTTCCGCCAGACAGGATCAGCCAGAGCCTTCCGCCAGACAGGATCGGCCAGAGCCTTCCGCCAGACAGGATCAGCCAGAGCCTTCCGCCAGACAGGATCAGCCAGAGCCTTCGGCCAGACAGGATCAGCCAGATCCGTCAGCCAGCCATGAGCAGCCAGATCCGTCGGCCAGCCATGAGCAGCCAGATCCGTCGGCCAGCCATGAGCAGCCAGATCCGTCAGCCAGCCATGAGCAGCCAGATCCGTCAGCCAGCCATGAGCAGCCAGATCCTTCAGCCAGCCATGAGCAGCCAGATCCGTCGGCCAGCCATGAGCAGCCAGATCCGTCGGCCAGCCATGAGCAGCCAGATCCGTCGGCCAGCCATGAGCAGCCAGATCCGTCAGCCAGCCATGAGCAGCCAGATCCTTCAGCCAGCCATGAGCAGCCAGATCCGTCGGCCAGCCATGAGCAGCCAGATCCGTCGGCCAGCCATGAGCAGCCAGATCCGTCGGCCAGCCATGAGCAGCCAGATCCGTCAGCCAGCCATGAGCAGCCAGATCCGTCAGCCAGCCATGAGCAGCCAGATCCTTCAGCCAGCCATGAGCCGTCCAGCCAGGATCCGCCAGAGCCAGCCAGCCAGGATCCGCCATTGAGTCCGGTGCTGTCCCTTAGCCCGGTGCTGCCCCTTATCCTGGTGCTGCCCCTTAGTCCGGTACTGCCCCTTAGTCCGGTGCGGCCCCTTAGTCTGGTGCTGCCCCTTAGTCCGGTGCTGCCCCTTAGTCCGGTGCTGCCCCTTAATCCGGTGGGGGTCAGTTGGAGGAGGCTACGAAAGCGGGTAGTGACTATGGTGGGGTGGGGACCACGACCAGAGCCAGAACCACCGCCGAAGAGGTATGCCCGCCCAGCCCTCCCTTGTTTAGCCCGTATTGAGGCGCGGTCGCAGTCCGCGCCTTTAGGGGGGGGTACTGTCACGCTCTGGCTCCGGGACTGTGTTGTTTGAGCCAGGGTGTATTCATTTGGGTGTGTTGGGGTAGGGTGAGTTCATTTGTTGTGTTTGGTTTTGGTTTTGTTTCCGTGTTTGGTCAGTGACTCCCAATCGGAGGTAACGAGTGTCAGCTGTCGGCTCGTTATCTCTGATTGGGAGCCATATTTATACTGTGTGTTTTCACCTTGTGGTTGTGGGTTTTTGTTCCAGGTTCAGTCATAGTCACTGTAGGACTTCACTATCGTCATTTGTTTGTTGTTTTCGTGGTTGCTTTTATTTAAATAAAGTCATCATGTTCACTCCACGCGCTGCGTATTGGTCCGTTTCCTCAGACGATCGTGACAACAGTGGGGAAAAAAAGTATTTAGTCAGCCACCAATTGTGCAAGTTCTCCCACTTAAAAAGATGAGAGATGCCTGTAATTTTCATCATAGGTACATGTCAACTATGACAGACAAATTGAGGAAAAAAAATCCAGAAAATCACATTGTAGGATTTTTAATGAATTTATTTGCAAATTATGGTGGAAAATAAGTATTTGGTCACCTACAAACAAGCAAGATTTCTGGCTCTCACAGACCTGTAACTTCTTCTTTAAGAGGCTCCTCTGTCCTCCACTCGTTACTTGTATTAATGGCACCTGTTTGAACTTGTTATCAGTATAAAATACACCTGTCCACAACCTCAAACAGTCACACTCCAAACTCCACTATGGCCAAGACCAAAGAGCTGTCAAAGGACACCAGAAACAAAATTGTAGACCTGCACCAGGCTGGGAAGACTGAATCTGCAATAGGTAAGCAGCTTGGTTTGAAGAAATCAACTGTGGGAGCAATTATTAGGAAATGGAAGACATACAAGACCACTGATAATCTCCCTCGATCTGGGGCTCCACGCAAGATCTCACCCCGTGGGGTCAAAATGATCATAAGAACGGTGAGCAAAAATCCCAGAACCACACGGGGGGACCTAGTGAATGACCTGCAGAGAGCTGGGACCAAAGTAACAAAGCCTACCATCAGTAACACACTACGCCGCCAGGGACTCAAATCCTGCAGTGACAGACGTGTCCCCCTGCTTAAGCCAGTACATGTCCAGGCCCGTCTGAAGTTTGCTAGAGTGCATTTGGATGATCCAGAAGAGGATTGGGAGAATGTCATATGGTCAGATGAAACTTTTTGGTAAAAACTCAACTCGTCGTGTTTGGAGGACAAAGAATGCTGAGTTGCATCCAAAGAACACCATACCTACTGTGAAGCATGGGGGTGGAAACATCATGCTTTGGGGCTGTTTTTCTGCAAAGGGACCAGGACGACTGATCCGTGTAAAGGAAAGAATGAATGGGGCCATGTATCGTGAGATTTTGAGTGAAAACCTCCTTCCATCAGCAAGGGCATTGAAGATGAAACGTGGCTGGGTCTTTCAGCATGACAATGATCCCAAACACACCGCCCGGGCAACGAAGGAGTGGCTTCGTAAGAAGCATTTTAAGGTCCCGGAGTGGCCTAGCCAGTCTCCAGATCTCAACCCCATAGAAAATCTTTGGAGGGAGTTGAAAGTCCGTGTTGCCCAGCGACAGCCCCAAAACATCACTGCTCTAGAGGAGATCTGCATGGAGGAATGGGCCAAAATACCAGCAACAGTGTGTGAAAACCTTGTGAAGACTTACAGAAAACGTTTGACCGGTGTCATTGCCAACAAAGGGTATATAACAAAGTATTGAGAAACTTTTGTTATTGACTAAATACTTATTTTCCACCATAATTTGCAAATAAATTCATAAAAAATCCTACAATGTGATTTTCTGGATTTTTTTTCCTCATTTTGTCTGTCATAGTTGACGTGTACCTATGATGAAAATTACAGGCCTCTCTCATCTTTTTAAGTGGGAGAACATGCACAATTGGTGGCTGACTAAATACTTTTTTTCCCCACTGTATAAATGAACAGAAAAGAAAACATGATTAATATTCTCAGTTGATTGTATGTTTACACTTCCGAGACTTATGGCCTCTGATTTATAATCACACAATGCACACTCTTATTCCCCCTCCTTTTATACATCTGATAATGACATTTCAGCTGGAGCTTTTTACTTTCTCTTCCTCCTTCGGGTTCCTAAGAGACTGATAGCAAAATACTTGAAAAGAAAACACAAACTATGAGAAGTATTAGTCATGCGTTAAGATATGCATAATCATATATGGCAAAAACCGATGTTTGATAACATGATAATTCCCACTCTCCCTTAGCCTGACTCTATCTATACCTTTGGGATACTGTTCTGCTGGGGTCCACAAAAATGAAGGCTCTATACACCTCCTCATGCTTGTACCCAGACTTCCTCCTCAGGCTGCAGGTTTTATAAGAGGTGTTCCCACGCCATGTCATCCTCACTTCGCCCTCTGTTTTTGTCCAGGATGTACAATGAACCTCTGTGGCTAAGCATGTGGTGTTATTGTCCCAGCCCGAGTCCAGACCCTTTGGTACTCCTTCACGCATCTCCCGGTCTTCTTATCAGTAGGGAGTATACATTCTTGCACCTTGCCTCAGTCTATTGTTAATTATCCAGACTCATACACAAAGAGCTATTTGAGAATAAGCGACCCATTCATACTCAAGTGAATATCATGATGCAAAACATAGAGAGAATATAATGATATAAAACAGTGAAGCTATAAGACATTGTTATAGGGCAATAGTTCACAATCTATAGTATTAACTCTATCATATGCCTCCTATCTCACCCTTATGGAAACATTCTGTCTCAGAGACAGGTGCCCTACAGTGGCTTGCGAAAGTATTCACCCCCCTAGGCATTTTTCCTATTTTGTTGCCTTACAACCTGGAATTAAAATTGATTTTTGGGAGGTTTGTATCATTTGATTTACACAACATGCCTACCAGTTTGAAGATGCAAAATATGTTTTATTGTGAAACAAACAAGAAATAAGACCAAAAAAAAACAGAAAACTTGGGCGTGCATAACTATTCACCCCCCCAAAGTCAATACTTTATAGAGCCACCTTGTGCAGCAATTACAGCTGCAAGTCTCTTGGGATATGTCTATATAAGCTTGGCACATCTAGCCACTGGGATTTTTGGCCATTCTTCAAGGCAAAACTGCTCCAGCTCCTTCAAGTTGGATGGGTTCTGCTGGTGTACAGCAATCTTTAAGTCATACCACAGATTCTCAATTGGATTGAGGTCTGGGCTTTGACTAGGCCATTCCAAGACATTTAAATGTTTTCCCTTAAACCACTCGAGTGTTGCTTTAGCAGTATGCTTAGGGTCATTGTCCTGCTGGAAGGTGAACCTCCGACCCAGTCTCAAATCTCTGGAAGACTAAAACAGGTTTCCCTCAAGAATTTCCCTGTATTTAGCGCCACCCATCATTCCTTCAATTCTGACCAGTTTCCCAGTCCCTGCCGATGAAAAACATCCCCCCCAGCATGATGCTGCCACCACCATGCTTCACTGTGGGGATGGTGTTCTCGGGGTGATGAGAGGTGTTGGGTTTGCGCCAGACATAACGTTTTCCTTGATGGCCAAAAAGCTCAATTTTAGTCTCATCTGACCAGAGTACCTTCTTCCATATGTTTAGGGAGTCTCCCACATGGCTATTGGCGAACACGAAACGTGTTTGCTTATTTTTTTCTTTAAGCAATGGCTTTTTTCTGGCCACTCTTCCGTAAAGCCCATCTCTGTGGAGTGTACGGCTTAAAGTGGTCCTATGGACAGATACTCCAATCTCCGCTGTGGAGCTTTGCAGCTCCTTCAGGGTTATCTTTGGTCTCTTTGTTGCCTCTCTGATTAATGCCCTCCTTGCCTGGTCCGTGAGTTTTGGTGGGCGGCCCTCTCTTGGCAGGTTTGTTGTGGTGCCATATTCTTTCCATTTTTAATAATGGATTTAATGGTGCTCCGTGGGATGTTAAATGTTTTTGATATTTTTTTATAACCCAACCCTGATCTGTACTCCCTGACCTGTTTGGAGAGCTTGGTCTTCATGGTGCCGCTTGCTTGGTGGTGCCCCTTGCTTAGTGGTGTTGCAGACTCTGGGGCCTTTCAGAACAGGTGTATATATACTGAGATCATGTGACAGATCATGTGAAGGTAATTGGTTGCACCAGATCTTATTTAGGGGTGTCATAGCAAAGGTGGTGAATACATATGCACACACCACTTTTTTTCATTTCACTTCACCAATTTTGACTATTTTGTGTATGTCCATTACATGAAATCCAAATAAAAATCCATTTAAATTACAGATTGTAATGCAACAAAATAGGAAAAACGCCAAGGGGGGTGAATACTTTTGCAAGGCACTGTATGTACTTTGCCTCCGGCCACAAATACATTTGCACTTAGATCATTCCATCTAACCCATAACATGTTAATCACTACTGCTAGGCCACTTATGTAGTTATAAACATACTAAAACATGTTCAAGTCAATTAGTCCGTTTCCAACAAACCCTAATACAAAACTTCACCCCCCCCACCCTCCCCTCACACACACATAAAATATCGTCATCACCATCACTCCCACGCCTACACACACACACACACAAACACACACACACACACACACACACACACACACACACACACACACACGTATGCACACAAACACAGTGCATTGATAAGTTCCCTTGCTCCTCCACACAAAATATCATCACATTCTGCCCAGTTTGTCTGTGTCATAGCCTGGGTGAGGGCTCTTGTGGGCAAGCCCATACACAAACACAATGTAAGGCATAGAGGAATGTATCACCCCATGTTCCTGCTCTGTTTCCCCTTCCACTCTCACTCTGTCCACCCTTTCTATCTCTATCTTCTCTTCTAGTTTTCTAAGCACGTGTCACGTTCGTTTAATGACGGGACAGACCAAGGCGCAGCGTGATATACGTACATGTTTATTAAACCAATAAACACTCGACAAAACAATAAACAAAACGAAACGTGAAGTCCAAGGTAGCACACACAACATACCTTACAAGGAACAAGATCCCACAACCCACTAGTGCCAATAGGCTGCCTAAGTATGATCCCCAATCAGAGACAACGAGCTACAGCTGCCTCTGATTGGGAACCACACCGGCCAACATAGATCTACACATAATAGATCAACACATAGAAAACACCACAAAGAATATACACACCCTGACTCAACATATAAGAGTCCCCTGAGTCAGGGCGTGACAACACGTCTCATACCTGCTTCTTTATCTGGCTACATTTTACCTCATTTCTTTATGTTCATGAAGACAGAAAGGCAGGCAACTCCTGATAAATGCACAACAGATCATGGGTTGGAATCGGTTCAGGGGACAGAACAGAAAACTGGAAAATAACTAAATATGCTGCCTAGGATAAAACAACTATAGCTTGCATGCTCCATAGCAAACTGCTCTATCCGTACGGATTGGTGAAGTAATTTAATGCAGAGCTAATGTAGGGTTTTAAAAAGGATCAGAAAGGAAGGATATTAACCGGTTCCTAACTTTATTTTGCAGGTCGGAACAGTGGAAGGGAATGAGAAAAAATAATGGTTCTGGTCAGAATGAAACGATTGGAAAATAATTTTGGTTCCAACGCCTGCAACAGATAGCTCAATTTCTGCACGTCTCCATCTCTATCACACTCGCACACACCTCCTCCCCGTTAGTGTTTGTCCTGCACCTGCATGGATTTGTCTCTTTATCGCTGTTCCTGTTAAACCGAATAGGAATGAGCATGGAACATTCTGTCCTTATCTCTCCCTCTATCCATTAAAATCAATTCATCATTACATCATTACAGTTAACAATATCAATAATAATCATATGAAAAAGAGTAGTCACCAAATACAAAATAAAATATACATATTTACAAGACAGTACACACAATCTATTTTTGTGTTGCTCTCGTTCTCCTTTTTCAGATATCTAGACAGCACAGACAGTTCAGATTAGAGTTCTATGAATATTATCACACACCACCACCTCGTCCTTACAGGCCACTGTACAAACAAAACCTGATTACTCCATAAATACATGACCATAAAACCTAATAGGCAATGACATTTTAGTTTTCCACTGAATACAGGATTTCAATATAAGTCTGATTGCATTATACTGTAGAAATTAACAGTATCATGCAGTTCTGTCTGGGAGGTACACTACCGTTCAAAAGTTTTAGAACACCTACTCATTCAAAGGTTTTTCTTTATTTTTACTACTTTCTACATTGTAGAATAATAGTGAAGACATCAAAACTATGAAATAACACATATGGAATCATGTAGTAACCAAAAAAGTGTTAAACAAATCAAAATATATTTTATATTTGAGATTCTTCAAATAGCCACCCTTTGCCTTGATGACAGCTTTGCACACTCTTGGCATTCTCTGGAAATCTTTTCCAACAGTCTTGAAGGAGTTCCCATATATGCTGAGCACTTGTTGGCTGCTTTTCCTTCATCCCAAACCATCTCAATTTGGTTGAGGTTGGGGGGTTGTGGAGGCCAGGTCATCTGATGCAGCACTCCATCACTCTCCTTCTTGGTAAAATAGCCCTTACACAGCCTGAAGGTGTGTTGGATCATCGTCCTGTTGAAAAACAAATGATAGTCCCACTAAGCCCAAACCAGATGGGATGGCATATCGCTGCAGAATGCTGTGGTAGCCATGCTGGTTAGGTGTGCCTTGAATTCTAAATAAATCACAGACAGTGTCACCAGCAAAGCACCCCCACACCATAACACCACCTCCTCCATGCTTTACGGTGGGAAATACACATGTGGAGATCATCCGTTCACCCACTCTGTGTCTCACAAAGACACAGCGGTTGGAACCAAAAATATCAAATTTGGACTCCAGACCAAAGGACAAATTTCTACCGGTCTAATGTCCATTGCTCATGTTTCTTGGCCCAAACAAGTCTCTTCTTCTTATTGGTGACCTTTAGTAGTGGTTTCTTTGCAGCAAATCGACTATGAAGGCCTGGTTAACACAGTCTCCTCTGAACAGTTGATGTTGAGATGTGTCTGTTACTTGAACTCTGTGAAGCATTTATTTGGCTTGCAATTTCTGAGGCTGGTAACTCTAATGAACTTATCCTCTGCAGCAGAGGTAACTCTGGCTCTTCCATTCCTGTGGCGGTCCTCATGAGAGCGAGTTTCATCATAGCGCTTGATGGTTTTTGCGACTGCACTTGAAGAAACGTTCAAAGTACTTGAAATTGTCCATATTGACTGACCTTCATGTCTTAAAGTAATGATGGACTGTCGTTTCTCGTTGCTTATTTGAGCTGTTCTTGCCATAATATGGACTTGGTCTGCTCAAACGAATTAAGAAGGAAAGAAATTCCACAAATTCACTTTTAAGAAGGCACACCTGTTAATTGAAATTCATTCCAGGTGACTACCTCATGAAGCTGGTTGAGAGAATGCCAAGAGTGTGCAAAGCTGTCATCAAGGCAAAGGGTGGCTATTTGAAGAATCTCAAATATACAAAATATATTTTGATTTGTTTAACACTTTTTTGGTTACTACATGATTGAGTGATGAGTCACTAGTGCAGATTACCTCTGCTTGTGTCATCATACTGTTCCATAAAGAGTGATATAAAATGAGGGATAGCTCCACTCTGCTGGTAGGTATCATGGGGCGGCTGTGGAGGGTAATGAGTTTCTGATGACCTTGTTTTAGAGAGTCTGGGGAGGAGGACAGAGAGCTGTGAAGGTGTGTCTCACAGCTCCTCTCCTTTTCTTTAGCCTGTACCATGGAAGTGTAACCAGCCTTGGGCTGTGCCTGTGAGAGCACTGTCTGGAACATACACTTTTTTTCAAGGGGAGGGTCCATACTGCCCTACAAAGGCAAAATGCAGTAACTACGAATTTGGTCAAAAATCTTTGATCTGTTGTAATGGGCAGGTTTATATAAGGGATAAACGCCGACATTCTGTACATTACCTTTGAAATAGTGTATGACGCAGCCGCCGAGTCCCTTTGCGTAGTACATTTTTCCAAGGTAATGTACAGAACGGAGGCGTTTATCCCGCTTATACCACAGTTGCCAAAGTAAACAATATGAAAGCACACATTTACTGGTAGAAATACTTTTTTTTAAGTCGATATTTTCATTTTTGTAAGCGAATTCACACTTCCTCATCTTTTGGTTGCTAGAAACGCGAACCAGTCGTTCGTTCCAATAGTTCTTTATGTTCCGTTGCCATGTTCAGTGGCAAAATTCTTATCCCTTGCTTGCTAGTTAGCCAGCTAGCTATGGCTAACACAGTCACGACCTCTGCAGCCAGAATAAGATCAACGTAGCTGTTTTCTATTGACATTTATTTGGATACATCCATAACAATGAGCTGATAATGCCCGATTTTGCCTGGCATAGCTAGAAAAGTTTGCCTTCTCATCAGGACACTTGTAAACACTTACTGTTAATTACGAGGAGATCGTATCGCATATCAAACACTAGGCTAGAAGCTAGCTAAATATATAGTTTGCTGCTAGCAAACCTGCCAATATGACAACCAAATTCAAAAATAGCAGTTGCTGAAAACAGCTGGTCAAACTAGAAACATGTGGGAGGACTTGACAGTCATATAAAGATACTACTGTATTTGCCACAAAGCCTGCTTTAGCATGGACAGAGGCATTGCGGGCACGTTATAGCGCAGTGCACTGTATTACTTTTAAACTTTACTGCTGACATACACCAAAAATACAACAACATTTCTATATTGTTTTATATTGGTCTATATAAATATTGTTTTGAATATCCATGTAGACAACATGAAGGTAGTACACTATAGGAACTCATCAGTGCCTAGAACACATTGTATGTTCACCTGTGGTCCTGCCACATTAGATGTCAGTGAGTACAAGTATCTGAGGTTGATTTTAAAATATATATATATATGTCTTAAGTACATATCTAACTACGCAAATTGAGCCCTTGGTGCCATAATTGCAAAGTGTAAAGCCATGGGTGGCCTACATTTTCAATGTTTTACTAAACTGTTTGATTCATTAGTGCTACGTATCATTACTTATGCTGCAGTAGTATGGGGGCACAGAAATTATTACTATTCTGTTAATTCTGTTTTTAACCGTGCCTGTAGATTTTATCTTGGAGTTGGTAAATGTATGCCAAATGCTGCAATTCAAGGCGATATGGGCTGGAAAACTCTATGGCATCATCAGTGGCTATGTATTTTTAATAATTGGCAGAGATTATGCGGCATGCCAAATGAACGTTTATGTAAGCTTGTATTTTAATGGGCTAGTGATGTTGCAATTGCAACAACAACAAAAATTATACCATGTCAGTCTTTTATTTTTATTTTCATATGACTCACCTCACTGACACAGTGTTTTCAAGAAATTACCGAAATGTTTTCGAATCAGCACTTTCAATAAGTGAAGAACTTAAGTGGCATCAACTGATAAACAAACCCGAAAGTAACAAACTACACACATACTGCCTTTTTAAAAACACTTTTGGGACAGAACCATACATACGTACAGTTTTATCTAATCAATATTGAAGCTTTTTTTGCAAAGTTTTAATATGGAGTGGCCCCTCTCGTTATTGAGACTGGTCAAAACACAAACACTTCCCTAGATAAACATTTCTGTTCTTTTTTTATTTTATTTTTTTATTTTACATCATGCCTACCACAGTGCATTGATTTTAATTTGAGACTTTAATTCGAGACTTACCTTTCAATGACCTGAGGATCTTTCTCTCTTCCTTCACCTTTTCCATTCTCTTCCTCATCTTTACTGTCTTCTTTACAACTAATCTACCCATTTCAAAATGTTTACCATCTTTGCCTGCCACCATGTTGTCTATTTTCCATAGAAGCTCTGGGACCCGTTGAACGTTGAAGACGTGATACCTGTTGCCACATTTCTCAACAAGCCACTGGAGGGCCTCCCCTTCACTCTTTATGTACTCCTCGATGCCTGCCTTTCCCAGACATTCTCCATTGATGGACAGCACTATAGTGTGACTCCAGACTTTATCACTGAGAAGCTCAAGGTGATCCTCCACTGCTCTTCTACATTCCTCTGTAAAAGAGTGGCTCTCTTCGGGAAGGAATAGTTACATTTTAATCTGGCCAGGATGGTGTGCCCTACTGCACTCTTTCCACTATACCTGCACCCCAGCAGCACAATCCTAATCTGACGGAGAAGAGGACGTGGAGAAAAGGACGTGGATTAGCTATTTTGAGTTACTTCAAAACACCACTTGTGTCAGGCATGGTAAATGGATTGATCGACTCCAAATCAAAATCAACTGAGCTTTTATTAAAGTAGACTCTGGGAACTGGGTCATTTCAATTATTGATATTTACCCATTAGCCACTTACCCATTGTCACGCTGGATCAGGCCAACACATGCTCGTGTCAAAGAAGTTTGAAAGTCAAAAGATGCAACAAGCGATTCCATTACTTAATGTAATGCCTGCAAGTGCGAGGAAGATTCAGACAGAACGCAATGGCATGTTCTTATAGGAGTATTCGCTTTTTGAGTCCATTGTGATTCTGTCTCTCTGGCTCTGGCACACACTGACCTGCACAGATGTAGCGCAATTAAAGGTAAGCAGCTATTGATTCTTGAAAACAACAAGAATGTGAACAAACAATGTATGGCTTCAAAATATGTTTAAAACTATCAGGTGGATCTCTGGATGTCAGTGCTTGCATCGAGAGCTCACTCTATGAATTTGAGAGGGGTTGTTTGTAAAGTGCAGGAGGCTGTCTTGACATGCTTTGGCTGGTCGTGCACTAGATAGGAATACTGACACATGCTGCTAATATTATGGGTTCAATCCCATAATGCAATAGATATGATTGGAACACTATGTGGTAGTAGAGTAGGGGCCTGAGGCAGTGGCGGTCAGTGCCGTTTAAGATGAGGGAGGATGATTTATTTTCATGAGCATGGCCTTATTTCTATTACAGCATATTGGATGACTCTCATTCATATTCCATTCATCCAGTTCAATGTAACAGCAATAGATTTAGGCTACTACATGATACTTGAATTTTCCCTATACCCATCATGAGGTTGCTACAACCTAGGCTATGAATTTAAGTTTACAACATAGGTGCACAGGTTGAGAGAACACAGGTCAAGAGACAAATTTGAGGTGACAGACAGTGCACACTCTTGCCTGCATCTAGCTGATATAGCAGTTTGGCCTTTCCCAGCCAAACTGCTACACACAGCCTACATCGTTGTCACCATATTAGCTAAAGTAACATCATAGTCAGCACAGCTAATAGAACTAACATGTTAGTAAACCCGCTACAATCATGCAGTAACGATACAGTGAACAGTCAGTAAGCAGTTACACCGGCGGGCCCCGGTGGCAATAAATTAGTAATACCAAAAGTTTACCATGACTTGGAAGAGTTCCAGTGTTGTGTTGGAAAGTAATATCCAGCTAGCTAACATAACATCTCTCTGTTTGAGCAGGGTGTTTCAGTAGACTAAACTAGCTAGCTGCATTTGCTAGCTAAGTAAGTGAAACTGAAAGTGGAAAGAAATGACAATCTACATTTCTCTCTTGCTTATCCTTCATTTTGGAAGAAAATAATTTGTTCAAAACTGTTCAACTATTGTCTTTCTCTCTCTTTGAGTCAACTACTCACCACATTTTATACACTGCAGTGCTAGCTAGCTGTAGCTTATGCTTTCAGTACTAGATTAATTATCTGATCCTTTGATTGGGTGGACAACATGTCAGTTCATAATGCAAGAGGTCTGATAGCCTGGAGGACGTCCTCCGGAAGGTTTTGTATTGAAGTCAATGGGCCTCATTCACCAATATCTACCTAAGAATTTTCTAAACTTTGTTCTTAATAAACTCCCTAAGAAAAGTCTATGTTGGATTCATGACATGTTCTTAAACAACAGAATTGTTCGCACCTGTGTTCTTGGGATTGATGAATCCCACGTCTTCGTAATTGAATGCGTGTGCCAGTTGTTCCTAATTAGCATAAGAAAACGCCCCGCAAATTCCCATATAAGGACATGACACTTCAGGGCCGTGTGCAAGAAAAGTTGGAGAATGTCCAAAAGACGCACAGATGGTGGTGGTCCACCGATCACCAAACGAAAAAGTAACTTCAGTAATTATGAAATAGAAATTCTACTGCAACAGGTAAATGCCAAACGAGGCATAATATTTAGTAGTGTTTCCAGTGGTTTTAAAGCCACCAACAAAACGGAGGCATGGAAGGAGATCACGGATTCCGTGAACTCTGTTTCTGGACTACATCGCTCAATTGAAGATGTAAAAAAGAAATGGTTTGACTTAAAATCAGAGACCAACAAATCCATTGCCAAACATAAGAGACATATGCTGACCACTGGAGGGGGGCATGCAGGCCCTGAGTTATCTGAGATTGACCAGCGCATCGGGGCCATTATTGGTGAGACGGCACTCTCAGGTGTGCCATCAGCGGAGCAACTGGACACTGACCAGGGCCCTATATCAACAGCTTCATATCCTCCAAGGCCATCTCCCACCAGTGAATCAGACGTTAAGCAAGTCTTTCTGAATTTATACAATTTCATGCCATAATTTAACTGAAAGCAAGGGTGAAACCATTGGAAAGGAATTTTACACCAGTTTGTCAAACCAAATGTGGGCCTATGTGACTGTGAATGAGTCCTCACCTGAATTCCTAGTTTATTCAGTTTGAAATCCTATTGCTTTTGCAGTAGGCCTATATTGAACAAACTGAAACATCTATAAAAAAAAAAAAATCAGTGTGACTGTTTTACTTTCAGTATCGTTTTTGTTATTTACAGATCTCCAATCCAGGCAACCCCTCTGTGAAGAGGAACCTGACACCATTCTGCCTTCCTGCAGTAGGCCTGCCTCTGTACCTGCCCCCAGGTCCCGTCCAACTGCTCGTGTCATCTCCGATGCTGTCTTGGATAACCAGGAGCGGATTGCGCAAAGTCTCTGAAATCGCTTCTACTCTGGCCACAATATCAGAAACACTAAAAGACATAAACACACATTTAAAAATATAAAGAACGTGCACTGAAACCTGTATCATTTCATGTGTTTAATTTGTGGTATTTAAAGGACAAAACAAATCAAAAACAAGAAATTATTTGTTGTCTGACTTCCACGCCAAGTCGATTGTCTGGTCCCAGCAATGGGTCAGGGCGCACATCCTGGTGTGGTGGCTGAAGTGGAAGTGGAACACCACGCTTCATAGCGTTGTTGTGTAACACACAACAGGCCATGATTATTCTGCAAACCTAAAAACGGTGTAAAGATGATCAAAAGCTTGCATTTATCCTCAGTAATTTTCCATTCAAGTTGTTAGACCCAGGTGGCTTGTCATTGTTGATAGCCCCCACAAAAAATTATGCTCTTCCACACTCACTTTACGTAATCCAAAATTACAATGCCTGTCTTTCATAATTTGGTCAGTTATAATTGGATGTGTTGCTGGCATGTCATGCCTAAATTTGCAAATCTTGCCAATAAATGTTTTTAAGTAGTTGACAATGTCAGTGTGTTTTGTGATGAATGAGCCATCTGATTCAATAAATGATGGAGCTTGGATTGTATTTTTGCCCAATATTTCATTTAAGGTGATCCAAAGCTTTTTACTATCATTCTTTATATACTTTATCTTTGTTTCAAAGTATAGTTTCTTCTTCTTTTTATTCAGTTTAGTCACATGATTTCACAATTTGCAGTATGTTTGCCAATCGGTTGTTCAGCTAGACTTATTTGCCATTCCATTTGCCTCATCCCTCTCAACCATACAATTTTTAAATTCCTCATCCATCCACAGGGATTTAACAGTTGTTACAGTAATTTTCAATAATGGGTGCATGCTTATTAGTAACTGGAATAAGCAATTTCATAAATATGTCAAGTGCAGTGTCTGGTTGCTACTCATTACACACCACAGACCAGCAAATATTTTTTAAATCATCAACATAGGAATCACTACAAAACGTATTGTTTGACCTCTTGTACACTATATTAGGCCCAGCCTTTGGAACTTTGGTCTTCCTAGATATGGCTACTATATTGTGATCACTACATCCAATGGATTTGGATACTGCTTTAAAGCAGATTTCTGCAGCATTAGTAAAGATGTGATCAATACATGTGGATGATTTAATGAATGTGCTGTTTGTAAATACCCTGGTAGGTTGACTGATAACCTGAACCAGGTTGCAGACACTGGTTACAAGCTTTTTCTAGAGTGGGCAGCTTGACGAAAGCCAGTCAATATTTAGGTCACCTAGAAAATATACCTCTCTGTTGATAGCACATACATTATTAAGCCATTTCACACATATTATCCAGATAAAAACTGTTAGCACTTGGTAGTCTCTAGCAACTTCCCACAAGAATGGGCTTTATGTGAGGTAGGTGAACCTGTAGCCATATTACTTCAACATTTAACATGAAATCCTCTCTAAGCTTTACAGGAATGTTTCTCTGAATATAGACCACAACACCACCCCCATTGGTATGTTATAACCATGTATTGCTACCACTGTATCATCAAATGTATTATCTAAGTGAGATTCAGAGATTATCAGAATATGAATGTAATCTGTTACTAGCAAGTTATTAATTTAATGAACCTTGTTTCTTCCTCATCAATCTACACACAATACCCCATAATGACAAAGCAAAAACAGGTATGTAGAATTTTTTTACATTTACATAAGTATTCAGACCCTTTACTCAGTACTTTGTTGAAGCACCATTGGCAGCGATTACAGCCTCAAGTCTTCTTGGATATGACACTACAAGCGTGGCACAACTGTATTCAGGGAGTTTCTCCCATTCTTCTCTGCAGATCCTCTCAAGCTCTGTCAGGTTGGATGGGGAGCGTTGCAGCTGAGCTATTTTCAGGTGTCTCCAGAGATGTTCAATCGGGTTCAAGTCCAGGCTCTGGCTGGGCCACTCAAGGACATTCAGAGACTTGTCCCGAAGCCACTCCTGTGTTGTCTTGGCTGTGTGCTTAGGGTTGTTGTCCAGTTGGAAGGTGAACCTTCTCCCCAGTCTGAGGTCCTGAGTGCTCTGGAGCAGGTTTTCATCAAGGATCTCTATGTACTTTGCTCCGTTCATCTTTCCCTCGATCCTGACAAGTCTCCCAGTTCCTGCCATTGAAAAACATCCTCACAGCATGATGCTGCTACCACCATGCTTCACCTTAGGAATGGTGTCAGGTTTCCTCCAGATGTGACGCTTGGCATTCAGGCCAAAGAGTTCAATCTTGGTTACATCAGACCAGAGAATCTTGTTTCTCATGGTCTGAGAGTCGTTTAGGTTCCTTTTGGCAAACTCCAATTGGGATGTCATGTGCCTTTTACTGAGTGGCTTCCGTCTGGCCACTCTACCATAAAGGCCTGATTGGTGGAGTGGTGCAGAGATGGTTGTCCTTCTGGAAGGTTCTCCCATCTCCACAGAGGAACTCTGGAGCGCTGTCAGAGTGATCATCGGGTTTTTTGTCACCTCCCTGATGAAGGCCATTCTCCCCTAATTGCTCAGTTTGGCCGGGTGGCCAGCTGTAGGAAGAGTCTTGGTGGTTCCAAACTTCTTCCATTTAAGAATGATGGAGGCCACTGTGTTCTTGAGGAACTTCAATGCTGCAGACATTTTTTGTTACCCTTCCCCAGATCTGTGCCTCGACACAATCCTGTCTCGGAGCTCTACGGACAATTGCTTCAACCTCATGGCTTGGTTTTTGCTCTGACATGCACTGTCAACTGTGGGACCTTATACAGTGGGGGAAAAAAGTATTTAGTCAGCCACCAATTGTGCAAGTTCTCCCACTTAAAAAGATGAGAGAGGCCTGTAATTTTCATCATAGGTACACGTCAACTATAACAGACAAAATGAGATTTTTCTTTCCAGAAAATCACATTGTAGGATTTTTTATGAATTTATTTGCAAATTATGGTGGAAAATAAGTATTTGGTCAATAACAAAAGTTTCTCAATACTTTGTTATATACCCTTTGTTGGCAATGACACCGGTCAAACGTTTTCTGTAAGTCTTCACAAGGTTTTCACACACTGTTGCTGGTATTTTGGCCCATTCCTCCATGCAGATCTCCTCTAGAGCAGTGATGTTTTGGGGCTGTCGCTGGGCAACACAGACCTTCAACTCCCTCCAAAGATTTTCTATGGGGTTGAGATCTGGAGACTGGCTAGGCCACTCCAGGACCTTGAAATGCTTCTTACGAAGCCACTCCTTCGTTGCCCGGGCAGTGTGTTTGGGATCATTGTCATGCTGAAAGACCCAGCCACGTTTCATCTTCAATGCCCTTGCTGATGGAAGGAGGTTTTCACTCAAAATCTCACGATACATGGCCCCATTCATTCTTTCCTTTACACTGATCAGTCGTCCTGGTCCCTTTGCAGAAAAACAGCCCCAAAGCATGATGTTTCCACCCCCATGCTTCACAGTAGGTATGGTGTTCTTTGGATGCAACTCAGCATTCTTTGTCCTCCAAACACGACGAGTTGAGTTTTTACCAAAAAGTTATATTTTGGTTTCATCTGACCATATGACATTCTCCCAATCCTCTTCTGGATCATCCAAATGCACTCTAGCAAACTTCAGACGGGCCTGGACATGTACAGGCTTAAGCAGGGGGACATGTCTGGCACTGCAGGATTTGAGTCCCTGGCGGCGTAGTGTGTTACTGATGGCAGGCTTTGTTACTTTGGTCCCAGCTCTCTGCAGGTCATTCACTAGGTCCCCCCGTGTGGTTCTGGGATTTTTGCTCACCGTTCTTGTGATCATTTTGACCCCACGGGGTGAGATCTTGCGTGGAGCCCCAGATCGAGGGAGATTATCAGTGGTCTTGTATGTCTTCCATTTCCTAATAATTGCTCCCACAGTTGATTTCTTCAAACCAAGCTGCTTACCTATTGCAGATTCAGTCTTCCCAGCCTGGTGCAGGTCTACAATTTTGTTTCTGGTGTCCTTTGACAGCTCTTTGGTCTTGGCCATAGTGGAGTTTGGAGTGTGACTGTTTGAGGTTGTGGACAGGTGTCTTTTATACTGATAACAAGTTCAAACAGGTGCCATTTATACAGGTAACGAGTGGAGGACAGAGGAGCCTCTTAAAGAAGAAGTTACAGGTCTGTGAGAGCCAGGAAATCTTGCTTGTTTGTAGATGACCAAATACTTATTTTCCACCATAATTTGCAAATAAATTCATTAAAAATCCTACAATGTGATTTTCTGGAGAAAAAAAATCTCAATTTGTCTGTCATAGTTGACGTGTACTTATGATGAATATTACAGGCCTCTCTCATCTTTTTAAGTGGGAGAACTTGCACAATTGGTGGCTGACTAAATACTTTTTTCCCCCACTGTATAGACAAGTGTGTGCCGTTCCAAATCATGTACAATTAATTATATTTACCACATGTGGACTCCAATCAAGTTGTAGAAACATCTCAAGGATGATCAATGGAAACAGGATGTACCTGAGCTCAATTTCGAGTCTCATAGCAAAGGGTCTGAATACTTATGTAGCTAAGGTAATTCTAAAAACCTGTTTTCGCTTTGTCATGATGGGTTATTGTGTGTAGATTTATTTAACCCATTTTAGAATAAGGCTGTAACGTAACAAAATGTGGAAAAAGGGAAGGGGTCTGAATACTTTTCGAATGCACTGTATGTTAATGTGGGCTATTTTTAGCAGTTTTCTTGGATGCTTGATTGTTTTTATTGCTTTACTGAGAAGCTTATCAGAAGTAGACATAACAATGTTATTTATGTTTGAGCTGATAGTGCAGGGTGAGTGAGCTGCACACAGTGGAGTTCCTACTTGGGCACACCGTCTCAGTGCTAACAGTATAACTGGTTCATAGGCACATGATTACTATCTTCAGCTCAAGGTACATGTTCCAGAGAAGCTCTGGTACAGAGTCCCTATAACCAGACATACATTCAAATGATAGAAATATACTGAACAAAAATATAAATGCAACATGTAACAATTTCAACGATTTTACTGAGTTACAATTCATATAAGGAAATCAGTCAATTGAAATACACTGAACAAAAATATAAACGCAACATGTAAAGTGTTGGTGTCATGTTTCATGAGCTGAAATCAAATATCCCAGAAATGTTCCATACGCACAAAAAGCTTATTTCTCTCTAATTTTGTGCACAAATTTGTTTACATCCCTGTTAGTGAGCATTTCTCCTTTGCCAAGTTCATCCATCCACCTGACAGGTGTGGCATATCAATAAGCTGATTAAACAGCATGATCATTACACAGGTGCACCTTGTGCTGGAGACAATAAAAGGCCACTCTAAAATGTGCAGTTTTGTCACACAACACAATGCCACAGATGTCTCAAGTTTGAGGGAGTGTGCAATTGGCATGCTGTTTGCAGGGATGTCCACCAGAGCTGTTGCCAGAGAATGTAATATTAATTTCTCTACCATAAGCTGCCTCTAACTTTGTCGTGTGGGTGAGCGGTTTGCTGATGTCAACGTTATGAACAAAGTGCCCCATGGTGGTGGTGGGGTTATGGTATGGGCAGGCATAAGCTACAGACAACGAACACAATTGCATTTTATCGATGGCAATTTGAATGCACAGAGATACCGTGACGAGATCTTGTCATGGCACTCATACGCCACTATCACCTCATGTTTCAGCATCTCATACCTGCTTCTTTATCTGGCTACATTTACCTAATTTCTTTATGTTCATAAAGAAAGATATGCAGGTGACTCCTGATAAGTGCACAACAGATCTCCTCACGTTTGTTTGTCCTGCACCTGCATGGATTTGTCTCTTTATCATTGTTCCTGTATAAAGGATTAGGAATGAGCATGGAACATTCTGTCCTTATCTCTCCCTCTATCCATTACAATTAATTCAATTGAACTGCTTTCAGTTCCATTCAAAACAGTTCAAAAACCTTTATTGACATAAAAAGTGAGGGAACTTATTGCCAAAGCAAATTATGACATTAACATCAGCAACAAAATCAACAACATTATTACAGTAAATAATAGCAATAATAATCAGAGTAGTCACCAAATAAAAATATATTATACATACCTACATATATAAATTATACACACAATCAAACTAGCTCTATTTGTGTTTCTCTCTTTCGCTTCTTTCAGATATCCAGACAGCACAGACAGTTCAGATTAGTTGTATGAATATTATCACACACCATCCTATTCGTTACAGGCCACCATACAAACCAGAGCTGACTACACCATGAATACATGACCATAATTATAAAACAGGTTGTGGAAGGCAAGATACCTGTACCTACATTTCTCAACAAGCCACTGGAGGGCCTCCCCTTCACTCTCAATGTACTGCTCAATGGTTTTGTCTCCCAGCCACTTAGAAAACGTGAACAGCACTATGGTGTGACTCCAGACACTCTCACCGAGAAGTTTCAGTTGCTCCTCTACTGGTCTTCTGCTTACCTCTTTAAATGAAGTATCTGTATCTATGACCAAGATGAGTGCATGGGGTCCTGGAGGACACAGTGACACACTGTGCACAAACTCCTTTTGAACCAGCTCGGTGGTGTTTTCTATAGGGCTATATCGCCACTAGCCTGGTGTATCGACCACAGTGACCTGCCTCCCTAACACATTCCCTTGTCCCTTAACAAACTGGGCAGTTCTCTACAGTATGGAGTAGTGAAATTGAATTCTTCCCAGGATGCTGTTTCCTACAACACTCTTCCTACCATACCTGGCGCCTAGAACCACAATACTCAGCTCTGAGAGATAAGGAATATCACCGGAACAAAGGAGGGAGTAGACCAAAAAATAACATTAGTTTGAGATTGTTGAACTTATGAATCAGTCAGATAAATATCTGGTTCAATAAAATAAAACATATTTTTGACAAAAACAACTCACCACCTGATCTGGTCTGCATCCTCTTCCACCGCTCAGTTGATCTCTTATTTTCTTCTTGCTTCTTCTCTTCTACTTCCTGTAAAATCTTTCTGTCGATTTCAGAATGTTGGCCTCTGTTTCTTTCCATCATCTTCTTTATCTTCTTGAGCAGCTTTGCGACTTGAGTGCCATTACCCCTTTTCTGATTGTTGAAGACCTGATACCTTGTTGCACATTTCTTACATTGTAGTTATTCCACAATACTAACCTAATTGACAGAGTGAAAAGAAGAAAGCCACTAGAGAATAAAAATATTCCAAAACATGCATTCTGCAACAAGGCACTAAAGTAATACTGCAAAAAATGTGGCAAAGCAATAAACGTTTTGTCCTGAATACAAAGTGTTATGTTTGGGGCAAATTCAATACAACACATTACTAAGTACCAGACACCATATTTTCAAGCATAGTGGTGGCTGCATCATGTTATGGGTATGCTTGTAATCGTTAAGGACTGGGGAGTTAAAAAAGAAACAGAATGGAACTAAGCACCGGCAAAATCCTAGAGGAAAACCTGGTTCAGATTCCACCAGACACTGGAAGATGAATTCACCTTTCAGCAAGACAATAACCTAAAACACAAGGCCAAATCAACACTGGAGTTGCTTACCAAGAAGACAGTGAATGTTCCTGAGTGGCCGAGTTACAGTTTTGACTTAAATCTACTTGAAAATCTATGGCAAGACTTGAAAATGGTTGTCTAGCAATGATCAACAACCAATTTGACAGAGCTTGAAGAATTTTGAAATGAATAATGGGCAAATGTTGCACAATCCATTTGTGGAAAGCTCTTAGAGACTTACCCAGAAAGACTCACAGCTGTAGTCGCTGCCTAAGGTGCTTCTACAAAGTCTTGACTCAGGGGTGTGAACATATATAAATGAGATATTTCTGTATTTCATTTTCAGTACATTTTCAATAAATTGCTTGCAAATAAGATACCCTTGTTTATTGAATGTGTTATTCTATCATTAAAAAGGTTTCATAAGGCTCTTGGTATATATTGGACTATGAGTGGACTGCCATGTCTCTGATAGGTTTTAATATCTGAAGCCAAATAGCTTTTCAATGTTTGTTCATGTTTAAATCTCATTCACACAGTTAGAGCATATCAACAATGGGCAATTCCGCAAAATATAATCACAAGCCTTTCACGACAGAAGCACATAGTAGAGTAATCAACAGTAATACAACAGCCAGCTACTCTAGTAGCTTATATGTACAGCTCTAACCTTTTCCCTCTTTTCCCCTCTGAAACGAAGTGTGCAAGGTTGATTCAACGTCTTTGAGGTGACAGGACATGAGTGTGCCCATTGACTAATTGGAACGTTATCTTAGGCTGAATAATGCTGAAGATAATTCAGTAGTGGAATGGTTAGTTGTCTAGTTGTGAAGGAGAGTCTGTGAAAGGGCTGTCACAAACAGACCTGCCTTTAGATCTTTCTAACACCTAATTGACCTGTGGGTGGAGTTTTTATGTTGAATGTGGCAAAAATCCTGCAGGTTATTATTCCTTCATATTCCTTTGGGAGTCAGGTAGGATGATAATGTGGCCGATATTAACTGTGGGTGGTTGCCTGTGATTACGGTCTGGGGCAAGCCCAGCAGGAGATAAGGAGAGTGACAGAACCAGTGAGGGTGACCTCAGGTTAACTAGAGGTTACCTGAGGTCACCCTCACCGCCCTACCCTATGCTTTGACTTCTTTCTCCCCTCTCTCTCCAGATAAAATCTTGCGACTTGTGACGGCCGGCCGCCCAACAACCTGCCCGCTTGACCCTATCCCCTCCTCTCTTCTCCAGACCATCTCCGGTGACCTTCTCCCTTACCTCACCTCGCTGATCAACTCATCCTTGACCGCTGGCTATGTCCCTCCCGTCTTCAAGAGAGCGAGAGTTGCACCCCTTCTCAGAAAACCAACACTCGATCCCTCTGATGTCAACAACTACAGACCAGTATCCCTTCTTTCTTTTCTCTCCAAAACTATTGAGCGTGCCGTCTTTAGCCAACTCTCTTGCTATCTCTCTCAGAATGACCTTCTTGATCCAAACCAGTCAGGTTTCAAGACTGGTCATTCAACTGAGACTGCTCTTCTCTGTGTCACGGAGGCTCTCCGCACTGCTAAAGCTAACGCTCTCTCCTCTGCTCTTGTCCTTCTAGACCTGTCTGCTGCCTTTGATACTGTGAACCATCAGATCCTCCTCTCCACCCTCTCCGAGCTGGGCATCTCCGGCACGGCTCACTCTTGGATTGCGTCCTACCTGACCGGTCGCTCCTACCAAGTGGCGTGGCGAGAAGCTGTCTCCGCACCACGTGCTCTCACCACTGGTGTCCCCCAGGGCTCAGTTCTAGGCCCTCTCCTATTCTCGCTATACACCAAGTCACTTGGCTCTGTCATATCCTCACATGGCCTCTCATATCATTGCTACGCAGACGACACACAACTAATCTTCTCCTTTCCCCCTTCTGATAACCAGGTGGCGAATCGCATCTCTGCATGTCTGGCAGACATATCAGTGTGGATGACGGATCACCACTTCAAGCTGAACCTTGGCAAGACGGAGCTGCTCTTCCTCCCGGGGAAGGACTGCCCGTTCCATGATCTCGCCATCACGGTTGACAACTCCGTTGTGTCCTCCTCCCAGAGTGCGAAGAGCCTTGGCGTGACCCTGGACAACACCCTGTCGTTCTCTGCTAACATCAAGGCGGTGACCCGATCCTGTAGGTTCATGCTCTACAACATTCGGAGAGTACAACCCTGCCTTACACAGGAAGCGGCACAGGTCCTAATCCAGGCACTTGTCATCTCCCATCTGGATTACTGCAACTCGCTGTTGGCTGGGCTCCCTGCCTGTGCCATTAAACCCCTACAACTCATCCAGAATGCCGCAGCCCGTCTGGTGTTCAACCTTCCCAAGTTCTCTCACGTCACCCCGCTCCTCCGCACACTACACTGGCTTCCAGTTGAAGCTCGCATCTGCTACAAGACCATGGTGCTTGCATACGGAGCTGTGAGGGGAACGGCACCTCCGTACCTTCAGGCTCTGATCAGTCCCTACACCCAAACGAGGGCATTGCGTTCATCCACCTCTGGCCTGCTGGCTCCCCTACCTCTGCTGAAGCACAGTTCCCGCTCAGCCCAGTCAAAACTGTTCGCTGCTCTGGCACCCCAATGGTGGAACAAGCTCCCTCACGACGCCAGGACAGCGGAGTCACTCACCACCTTCCGGAGACATTTGAAACCCCACTTCTTTAAGGAACACCTGGGATAGGATAAAGTAATCCTTCTAACCCCCCCCTTACCCCACCCCACCCCCCCAAAATAATAATAATAATAATAATAATAATAATAATAATAATAATAATAATAATAATAATAATAATAATAATAATAATAATAATAATAATAATAATAATAATTGTAAAGTGGTTATCCCACTGGCTATAAGGTGAATGCACCAATTTGTAAGTCGCTCTGGATAAGAGCGTCTGCTAAATGACGTAAATGTAAATGTAAATGTTACTTAGACTGTAGGTAGTAGACTACGACTAAGAAGCGTTATGAAGGACATAGCACAGCTCCACACACATATACATTTGAAGATGATCCCTGGGCTTTGATGGACAGTAAAGGGGTTGCAGAGGAGGTGGAGATGGTCAAGCATGGTGCATCTTTGTTTAAGTTTGACCATCCTAAAGGGCCTCTTGTTTGCCATAGATGGCATACAGACATGTCCTTAATAACATTTTATTGCAGTGGGCTTCTTCGTAGTATTAAACAAATCTGCTTTGAAACAAAAGTATACACCTCACACACATGGTTATGGGCTTTTAAAAAAATAAGACACCGGTACCATGTCTGATGTAGGATTGAAATGTATTCAATTTTGAGTATGCATCCCAATATTACACTTTATATACATCACAGAAGACTGAAATAACCGTCTGACATAGAAACACCTGATTTGAAAAGTTCTTTAAAAAATTTATAATGTTTATGAATTATGAAATTATGAAAAATATTAATAACATTCCACCCATGAGGCCACTAGGTCATTTCACTGCAGGAAAGGGCTACAGGGATGTTGAGATTACTAAACAGTTTCCCAGACCAATGGATGAGTCACCGCAACATGACAGCTCATTCTTTACATCACATGGGCTGGCCAGGCATGGTTGGTAGCAAAATAGGTACATATGATGGCAATGCACCCCAGCACTTTCCAGATGACATTTTGGCTGTTGAATGGCATACTGACATGTGGCAGTCCAGTCCTGTATGTAGTAATTGCCAGAGGGGAGGACTGATGGTGGAGGGGGCCTATCGAGGACAGTTCTGGGAGATTCAGGATGGCATTGACATTGGAGAGGTCCAATTCCTATCATATGTGAAGGCCCAGTAAGTTGATGGCATTTATTGTCAATGAGTGTCAGGTTGTGTTGGTTCAATGTGGTGAATACCTGCCTTATGTGCTTGTCATCATATGTGGTTGCATACTCCCCATAAACCAAAATGTCACCAAGTCAACATATACAGCAACTCCAGGGCAGACAGCCAGGATGGTGGACATGACAGTTTTCAGTGTCTGAGCCCACTTGTTTTCCTTAGAGCTGATAAGATTACAATAGCCACAACATCAAAAAACGTGTAACTATCAAAAAGGAAAACTTACATTCATCATAAATATTCATAGTTGATATTTACACAAGCTTTGGGGGCCCCAACCCCCAAAAAACTATATATATTTAGCCTCATGGCAAAATGTGTAGAATAGCAGGAAATTAGCTCAGGGATTCTTGAAAGTCGGCACAATCCTTGCATTATTTGAGCTTAACATTTACATTTTAGGGGAATTTTATTAGGGAAATTATTTGTTTTTGGAATTTTCTAAATACAGTGCATTCGGAAAGTATTCAGATCCCTTCACATTTTCCACATTTTGTTACGTTACAGCCTTATTCTAAAATGGATCATCCTTGAAATGTTTCTACAACTTGATTGGAGTCCACCTGTGGTAAATTAAATTTATTGGACATGATTTGGAAAGGCACACACCTGTCTATATAAGGTCCCACAGTTGACAGTGCATGTCAGAGCAAAAACCAAGTCATGAGGTCGAAGGAATTGTCTGTAGCGCTCCGAGACAGGATTGTGTCAAGGCAAAGATCTGGGGAAGGGTACCAAAAAATGTCTGCAGCATTGATGGTCCCCAAGAACACAGTGGCCTCTATCATTCTTAAATGGAAGACGTTCGGATTCATGTACCTTTCATGTACCTTTTTCATGTACCTTTTTCATGTACCTTTTTCCATATAATAATGATGGATTACATAATATTTACATAGTGTTTTTCACATGGCTTTCTAAGTATCCAACCTGTGTGATGCACGGCAGCCATTTTGTGCTAGAATGGACCATGTATCTACCTGTTCCTCTCTGAATACGGTGGATGAGAGGATGATGGATGGGAGGAAGCAGCAAGCTCCACAAGCTCCTTAACCCTTACCTTTAACATTCAGAATTAATGCTTAAACTTAACCTTCGAATTGTGAAGTTTATAAGCAAACGTCAGATTCTGCAGTGAGACTGAGAGCTCGTTCCTCTCTCTCTCTCTCTCTCTCTCTCTCTCTCTCTCTCTCTCTCTCTCTCTCTCTCTCTCTCTCTCTCTCTCTCTCTGTCTCTCCCTCTCTGCCTCTCCCTCTCTCTCTCTCTCTCTACATTGCTCTTTAAACCCCCATCTCTCTGTCTGAGGAACAGTCCATTCTCTCTCCTCTTCCCCCTTTCATCTCTGTCTTCTAAAGCCTCTCTCTCTGGATTGCATAATTCAAAAATCCATTTTATCACTGAGAATTTAATTTGTATGAATGGGGCAGACTGAATGACACACACACACACACCACACACACACACACACACTCACACCACACCACACCACAACACACACACACACACAGCAATAAAAAGTGTTTGGAGACCCTGAGATATCTGAAAGGGAACGGTATTATATCAACATAATATTAAACATAGACTAGTCAATGCACAAAACTGTGGAACAAATGTATTTTGGTATTGTCTAGATTCTTTTTTAACAACAATGACTTTGCTAAAATCCCATTTATTTTGTAGTTTCAGAATAGGAATGATATCATGTGTGGCAAAGGAGTTCCTATCCTGAGTGGTCTCTTCTGTACTGCTCCGAGAGAGACAAGCCTCTGGTCTGACATCTAGTGATACAAACACAGCAAAACCACTAACTGGGAAAAAAAAGTTTGATTCTGTTTTCCTCTCTTTTAATCTATAGCTAAACACAAAGATAAAATGACCAGATTGACAATTTTAGGAAGTCTCTGAAATCTTAGGAATAAAATCTTAACTGGTCAGTAAAAGCTTGTGCTTTGTAAATAAGATTCTTGAGTTGAGCTCCAAACTGAAATAGACTTTCCTCTGGCTGTAAGAAGGTTAAATGGGTAAACATTGTCACCTTCTGGTGTGTTGGGGAAGTACACAGTATGAAGTCCCCCTTCTAAATCCCCCTTCTGTAATTATATTTGGCTCATTTGGCAAAAACCAATTGTGGAGAAGAAGACCACGTAATTTATTGCAATGCTGATCATCTGATAATTTTCAGAATTTTAGTATTTTTCCCACTTTCGAGCTATATTCAACAATGACTTTGATAAAATCCCATTTCTTTTGTAGTTTCAGAATAGGAATGATATCATGTGTGGCAAAGGAGGTCCTATCCTGACTTCCTATTCTTGTTAGTATGTCAACTATGTTCTATTTGTTGCCCCCCTCTCTCTCCCTCTTTCTCCCTCTCTCCTTCCATCTCTGTAAGGTCAGTCTTACCTGCTGGGCTTGTGGCAAGCGGTCTTGTTCGGCTGGAAGAGCAGAAAGGAGAAGAGAAAAGAGGTGGGAGGAAGTAGGAGGCATATCGGAGAGGGGGAGGAAGGGGGAGGTGGAATAGCGAAGACGGGAAGGCCTAAGCCCATTGAGGCATGAAGGAGAGAGCTGTGTTGATAAAAGACAATGTGTTACTTACATATGCAACACGCCAGCGCTCATGAGTTGTGTTTAAAACAAGTTACACACAACACACCACAGCTCACGATGCAGCCCGGAGTGTAGGCCTATGTTAATTACAGCCATACTGAACAGAAAAAGATATAGTGCGGATAATGAATTAGACGCTTGTTAGTGTTAGCGCTCAAAGGTGTGAAATGCCATGTGTACGAACCCCCATCCACCCCCAGCTCTCTACCCTGGTCCAAACATAGCCAGAAACACAGAGAAAACACGTCTTATACAGTCAGTTATGATAATTAATGGTAATAACCCGGGTCTCCAGCACATCAAATTGTCAGTTTTCCCAATTAATGTCACCTCTCTGGGAGTACATTTAGCAGGCAGAGGAAAGAACAGTCACCTGTTTTGGCAACCTGAGCCTCACCACAGCAGACAGAGAGAGAGATGTTAACCTACCCCTAAAACCTACCAAAGAATGATTCACATGATTTTAACTTAAACCTATCCTATGCATTATATAATATTAGTGTATGATGATACGGTATGTAATAGAGCATGTCAATACTGAACTATAGAACAGGTTAACGTTTAATCCATTGTAGAGGATCTTGTAGGTACACACTGAAGCCATGTTAAAGTGATACATATGGAGGGGAGTTGAGTTGAGTTGAGTTGAGTTGCAGAGTTTGAGGAGTATCTATAGATCAGATCTTTACTGGTCACATGTCCAAATACCTCCATGCCTCCACTCAGTTACCCAACTCAACCAAACTGGACTCAGGGGTAGACGTAACATAGTCAACGTAAATTTGACACTCCAATTAGTATGATATGTTACGTTTCGTATGGTATGTATTAATTTGTGGATGTCCATTTAGTATGCTATGTTCTGAATTAAAATTCGTATGATATGTTATGAATTCCAATTCGTTGTAGCTAACGTTAGCTAGGTGTCAGTCAATACGGAACATTTCAAGAACTTTGAACGTTTCTTCAAGTGCAGTTGCAAAAACCATCAAGCGCTATGATGAAACTGGCTCTCATGAGGACCGCCACAGGAATGGAAGACCCAGAGTTACCTCTTCTGCAGAGGATAAGTTCATTAGAGTTACCAGCCTCAGAAATTGCAGCCCAAATAAAGTTCAAGTAACAGACACATCTCACCATCAACTGTTCAGAGGAGACTGTGTGAATCAGGCCTTCATGGTCGAATTGTGCAAAGTAACCACTACTAAAGGACACCAATAAGAAGAGGAGACTTGCTTGGGACAAGAAACACGAGCAATGGACATTAGACTGGTGGAAATGTGTCCTTTGGTCTGGAGTCCAAATTTGAGATTTTTGGTTCCAACCGCTGTGTCTTTGTGAGATGCGGTTTGGGTGAACGTATTTCCCATCGTAAAGCATGGAGGAGGAGGTGTTATGGTGTGGGGGTGCTTTTCTGGTGACACTGTCTGTGATTTATTTAGAAATCAAGGCACACTTAACCAGCATGGCTACCACAGCATTCTGCAGCGGTACGCCATCCCATCTGGTTTGGGCTTAGTGGGACTATCATTTGTTTTTCAACAGGACAATGACCCAACAAACCTCCAGGATGTGTAAGGACTATTTTACCAAGAAGGAGAGGGATGGAGTGCTGCATCAGATGACCTGGCCTCCACAATCCCCCGACCTCAAACAAATTGAGATGGTTAGGGATGAGTCTGACCGCAGAGTGCTCAGCATATGTGGGAATTCTTTCAAGACTGTTGGAAAAGCATTCCAGGTGAAGCTGGTTGAGAGAATGCCAAGAGTGTGCAAAGCTGTCATCAAGGCAAAGGGTGGCTATTTGAAGAATCTCAAATATAAAATATATTTTGATTTGTTTAACACCTTTTTGGTTACTACATGATTCCATATTTGTTATTTCATAGTTTTGATGTCTTCACTATTATTCTACAATGTAGAACATATTAAAAATAATGCCCTTGAATGAGTAGGTCTTCTACATCTTTTGACCGGTAGTGTACACCCACCCATCCATGCTGACCAACCACCCTACTTTTGTTTTTGCCTTAAGTAACCTTCTGTCACCATACCAAACGTAACATATCATTCTAATTTGATTGTCCCGGATTACACTTACTATGTTACGTCTAGTCTATGAGACCAGGCTGACTCAACATACTGGACTGCCTGAGTACTGCAAGGGAATACCTTCCTTGCTGTTCTTATAGAATGTGAAGTGATTACAACATTGTCATATCATGTCATATTACATTACATTATAGTATATACTATTAAACATCATATCATATCATTATGAATTCAGACTGCTAACACACATTATCACCCTGCAAGATATGAAACTGCAAGAACTCTCTCTCTTTCTCGCTCTCTCTCTCTTCTCTCTCTCTCTCTCTGGTTCGGATGGTCATGTGTTCAATCCCAGTGCTAGGCACTCATTTATTTTATATATTTTTAACCCTATTCCAAACCTTAACCCTTAACTTAACCATTCGGAATGAATGCCTGAATTTAACCTTTGAAATCTGACGTTTATGGACAAATATTGAATTCTGCAGTGAGACTGTGAGAGCTTGTTGCTCTCTCTCTCTCACTCTGTCTGAGGAACAGTCCATTCTCTCTCTCTCTCTCACTCTGTCTGAGGAACAGTCCATTCTCTCTCTCTCTATCTCTCACTCTGTCTGAGGAACAGTCCATTCTCTCTCTCTCTCTCTCTCTCTCACTCTGTCTGAGGAACAGTCCATTCTCTCTCTCTCTCTCTCTCTCTGTCTGAGGAACAGTCCATTCTCTCTCTCTCTCTCACTCTGTCTGAGGAACAGTCCATTCTCTCTCTCTCTCTCTCACTCTGTCTGAGGAACAGTCCATTCTCTCTCTCTCTCTCTCACTCTGTCTGAGGAACAGTCCATTCTCTCTCTCTCTCTCTCACTCTGTCTGAGGAACAGTCCATTCTCTCTCTCTCTCTCTCTCTCACTCTGTCTGAGGAACAGTCCATTCTCTCTCTCTCTCTCTCTCTCTGAGGAACAGTCCATTCTCTCTCTCTCTCTCTCTCTCTCTCTCTCTCTCTCTCTCTCTCTCTCTCTCTCTCTCTCACTCTGTCTGAGGAACAGTCCATTCTCTCTCTCTCTCTCTCTCACTCTGTCTGAGGAACAGTCCATTCTCTCTCTCTCTCTCTCACTCTGTCTGAGGAACAGTCCATTCTCTCTCTCTCTCTCTCTCTCTCTCTCTCTCTCACACTCTGTCTGAGGAACAGTCCATTCTCTCTCTCTCTCTCTCACTCTGTCTGAGGAACAGTCCATTCTCTCTCTCTCTCTCTCACTCTGTCTGAGGAACAGTCCATTCTCTCTCTCTCTCTCTCTCACTCTGTCTGAGGAACAGTCCATTCTCTCTCTCTCTCTCTCACTCTGTCTGAGGAACAGTCCATTCTCTCTCTCTCTCTCTCTCACTCTGTCTGAGGAACAGTCCATTCTCTCTCACTCTCTCTCTCTCTCTCTGTCTGAGGAACAGTCCATTCTCTCTCTCTCTCTCTCTCTCTCTCTCTCTCTCTCTCACTCTGTCTGAGGAACAGTCCATTCTCTCTCTCTCTCTCTCTCTCTCACTCTGTCTGAGGAACAGTCCATTCTCTCTCTCTCTCTCTCTCTGTCTGAGGAACAGTCCATTCTCTCTCTCTCTCTCTCTCTCTCTCTCACTCTGTCTGAGGAACAGTCCATTCTCTCTCTCTCTCTCTCTCACTCTGTCTGAGGAACAGTCCATTCTCTCTCTCTCTCTCTCTCTCTCTCTCTCTCTCTCTCTCTCTGTCTGAGGAACAGTCCATTCTCTCTCCTCTTCCCCCTTTCATCTCTGTCTGAGGAACAGTCCATTCTCTCTCCTCTTCCCCCTTTCATCTCTGTCTGAGGAACAGTCCATTCTCTCTCCTCTTCCCCCTTTCATCTCTGTCTTCTAAAGCCTCTCTCTCTGTATAGCATAATTCAAAGAGCCATTTTGTCACTGAGAATTGAATTTGTATGAATGGCGCAGACTGAATGACACACACACACACACACACACACAGTATTTTACAACTAACACAATTCAGACCCATTCAAAATCCTATTTTCTCTAACCCCTAAACCTAACCCTAACCTTAACCCTAACCCCTAAACCTAACCCTAACCTTAACCATAACCCCAAAACCTAACTCTAACCCTAAAACTAACCCTAGCTCCTAACCATAAACCTAATTCTAATCCTAACACTAATTCTAACCTTAACCCTAAACCCCCTAGATATAGCATTTGACCTTGTGAGGACTAACAACATTTCCCCAGTTTTTGTTTGTTTACTATTCTTGTGGGTACTTCTGGTCCCCACAAGTATAGTTAAACACATCCACACACACACACACACACACAGGAATAATTGTCTCTCTGCGATCTTCCCTGTAGTCTTTGGTGTCACCAAATGGACAATAAAATAATAGTCTACTGTGAGGTTCTCCAGTACGTGGCTGTCAGAGTTACACTATTATGTAAATAGACAATCTTTTAAACAGACAGTGAATACATTATTACGTATCTGTCAATACAGTATAATTATATTGAGAAACCACTTATACATTTCAGACATAATTTTCCCTTACGAAAAATGTATCAACCCCTACAAAAATGTCTATTAATTATAATCCACATTTCCTGTTGGTGCAGGATTATTTTCCTGCTGTGGCAAACTGGCTCAAATTAAGATCCTACATCTGTAATTGGTCTAGGCTGGAGGGTTCCTTCCTCTGCCTGTGAGATTCATGTGATGCTAGTCATCTGCCCCTGCTTACCAAAAGTGTGTGTGTGTGTGTGTGTGTGTGTGTGTGTGTGTGTGTGTGTGTGTGTGAAGTAGGAAACAGTTAACTCTACTATATATGTTTAAATATAGTCAGTTCATGGTGAGACTCTCCTCCCACACTCAGAACTCAAAGTCCTCTGAGTAATCCATGTGCAAACCACAATATTGCAGGTTAGTTTGCATTCATGTGTGCATGTTTGTGCATGGATGTGTGTGAGAGCATGTGTGTGTGTGATCTCCAAAGGAACGTGTGCGCAACAAACCATTCCGGTCTTGAAACTGTATCCATCAGAAATCCTACTGGACGTTAGCTCTTAACAGGCTATCCAACTGGTCCAGTACATTGGACCATTAAAATACCTGAGCAGAGAGAGAGAGAGAGAGAGAGAGAGAGAGAGAGAGAGAGAGAGAGAGAGAGAGAGAGAGAGAGAGAGAGAGAGAGAGAGAGAGACCCAGCTCCATGTCCTGTTCTCTGTTTGTTTATTAAATATTTAACCACCACTTTGGTGCTAGCAGCTCCCTGGAATAGATTTACATTTTCTGTTAGGTTCTTCTCCTCACCCAGCGCTCTGTGTGTTTGTGTATGTATGTTTCTGTGTGTGTGCACCCTGTAATGGAGGACACGGCCAATCTAATCAGTCTGAAGAATGTTCCAGGCTGAGCTCCTGGCAGTTGTTCCATGCTGGAATAGATTTACATTGTCTGTTATGTTCATCTCCTCACCCAGCACTCTGTGTTTGTGTGTGTGTGTGCCTGCATGCACGTGTGTGTGAGAGACTACATTTCATTCATGTGTTCATTTGTGTTTCAATGGAGTTTGCTGTTGTAAATACAGCACAAGACCACATGTTTGATCCTAATACTAAATAGAGAATACAGTGCTATGAAAGAGTATTTGCCCCCTTTCTAATTTTCTCTACTTTTGCATATTTGTGATACCGAATGTTATCAGATCTTCAACCAAAACCTAATATTAGATAAAGGGAACATAAGTGAACAAATAACACAACAATTACATATTTATTTCATTTATTTCATAAACAATGTTATGCAACACCCAATTCCCCTGTGTGAAAAAGTAATTGCCCACTATTCCATGCAGAACTGCTTTAACTCAGTGACGTGTGGGTTTTCAAGCATGAACTGCTCGTTTCAAGTCCTGCCACAACATCTCAATTGGGATTAGGTCTGGACTTTGACTAGGCCATTCCAAAACGTCCAATTTGTTGCTTTTTAGCAATTTTCATGTAGACTTGATTGTGTGTTTTGGATCATTGTCTTGCTGCATGACCCAGCTGCGCTTCAGCTTCAGCTCACAGACGGATGGTCTGACATTCTCCTGTAGAATTCCCTGATACAGAGCAGAATTCATGGTTCCTTCTATTAAGGCAAGTCGTCCAGGTCCTGAGGCAGCAAAGCATCCCCAAACCATCACACCACCACCACCATGCTTGACCTTTGGTATGATGTTCTTACTGTGGAATGCAGTGTTTGGTTTTCGCCAGGCATAATGGGACCCATCTCGTCCAAAAAGTTGACTAAAGTTTGGCAAAAAGCACCTGGATGATCATCAAGACTCTTGGAAGAACGTTCTATGGACAGATGATTCAAAAGTATAACTTTTTGGACGACATGGTTCCAGTAATGCAAAAAAACAAAATCTGCATTCCACAGTAAGAACATCATATCAAAGGTCAAGCTGGTGGTGTGATGGTTTGGGGATGCTTTGCTGCCTCAGGACCTGGACGACTTGCCTTAATAGAAGGAACCATGAATTCTGCTCTGTATCAGGGAATTCTACAGGAGAATGTCAGACCATCCGTCTGTGAGCTGAAGCTGAAGCGCAGCTGGGTCATGCAGCAAGACAAATGTGATCCAAAACACACAATCAAGTCTACATGAAAATTGCTAAAAAGCAACAAATTGGAAGTTTTGGAATGGCCTAGTCAAAGTCCAGACCTAATCCCAATTGAGATGTTGTGGCAGGACTTGAAACGAGCCGTTCATGCTTGAAAACCCACACGTCACTGAGTTAAAGCAGTTCTGCATGGAAGAGTGGGCCAAAATTCCTCCACAGCAACGTGAGAGGCTGATCAACAACTACAGGAAGCATTTGGTTGGAGTCATTGCAGCTAAAGGTGGCACAACCAGTTATTGAGTGTAAGGGGGCAATTACTTTTTCACACAGGGGAATTGGGTGTTGCATAACTTTGTTTATGAAATAAATGAAATAAATATGTAATTGTTGTGTTATTTGTTCACTTATGTTCCCTTTATCATGGTTCATCAACATCTTCAACAGCCGAAGCTAAGTAGTAACATTAACATGATGTCTTCTAATTGCAGTCGCTGTACTCATAATATACAGGAGAACGATCGCCTTACGGCGAAAATAGCTGTGCTACAAGCCCAGCTTCAGACGCAATCGTTAGGCAAGGGTAATCTCAGTGTAGGAAAGGAAGAAACAGCGTCTGTGCCACCAGTAAGTACAGACAGTAACGTTAGTATAAATCCCCCCGCACAGTCCCTGCAGCCGGACAACTTTCTCATGGCTTCTGGAGGGAAATACTGTTGGAATGCTCAACCGGTGTCGCTCATTCAGCCGACAGAAACCTTCAACCGGTTTTCCCCATTATGTAGCGAGTCGGAGTCTGAGTCTGAGTCTTCTCTAGTCTCTACTCCTCCCGTTACAGGGTCTGAGACGCCGAAGGCTCCCACCATTAGCTCTGACAAATTGAAAACCCTAGTCATTGGCGACTCCATTACCCGCAGTATTAGACTTAAAACGAATCACCCAGCGATCATACACTGTTTACCAGGGGGCAGGGCTACCGACGTTAAGGCTAATCTAAAGATGGTGCTGGCTAAAGCTAAAACTGGCGAGTGTAGAGAGTATAGAGATATTGTTATCCACGTCGGCACCAACGATGTTAGGATGAAACAGTCAGAGGTCACCAAGTGCAACATAGCTTCAGTGTGTAAATCAGCTAGAAAGATGTGTCGGCATCGAGTAATTGTCTCTGGCCCCCTCCCAGTTAGGGGAAGTGACGAGCTCTACAGCAGAGTCTCAGCACTTAATCGCTGGTTGAAAACTGTTTTCTGCCCCTCCCAAAAGATAACATTTGTGGATAATTGGCCCTCTTTCTGGGACTCACCCACAAACAGGACCAAGCCTGACCTGCTGAGGAGTGACGGACTCCATCCTAGCTGGAGGGGTGCTCTCCTCTTATCTACCAACATAGATAGGGCTCTAACTCCTCTAGCCCCACAGTGAAATAGGGTGCAGGCCAGGCAGCAGGCTGTTAGCCAACCTGCCAGCTTAGTGGAGTCTGCCAATAGCACAGTCAGTGTAGTCAGCTCAGCCATACCCATTGAGACTGTGTCTGTGCCTCAACCTAGGTTGGGCAAAACTAAACATGGCGGTGTTCACCCTAGCAATCTTATTAGGATAAAGACCTCCTCCATTCCTGCCATTATTGAAAGAGATCGTGATACCTCACATCTCAAAATAGGGTTACTTAATGTTAGATCCCTCACTTCAAAGGCAGTCATAGTCAATGAACTAATCACTGATCATAATCTTGATGTGATTGGCCTGACTGAAACATGGCTTAAGCCTGATGAATTTGCTGTGTTAAATGAGGCCTCACCTCCTGGTTACACTAGTGACCATATTCCCCGTGCATCCCGCAAAGGCGGAGGTGTTGCTAACATTTGCGATAGCAAATTTCAATTTACAAAAAAAAAAATGGCGTTTTCATCTTTTGAGCTTCTAGTCATGAAATCTATGCAGCCTACTCAATCACTTTTTATAGCTACTGTTTACAGGCCTCCTGGGCCATATACAGCGTTCCTCTCTGAGTTTCCTGAATTCCTATCAGACCTTGTAGTCATAGCAGATCATATTCTAATTTTTGGTGATTTTAATATTCACATGGAGAAGTCCACAGACCCACTCCAAAAGTCTTTCGGAGCCATTATCGACTCAGTGGGTTTTGTCCAACATGTCTCTGGACCTACTCACTGCCACAGTCATACTCTGGACCTAGTTTTGTCCCATGGAATAAATGTTGTAGATCTTAATGTTTTTCCACAAAATCCTGGACTATCGGACCACCATTTTATTACATTTGCAATCGCAACAAATAATCTGCTCAGACCCCAACCAAGGAGCATCAAAAGTCGTGCTATAAATTCTCAAACAACACAAAAATTCATTGATGCCCTTCCAGACTCCTTCTGCCTACCGAAGGACGTCAGAGGACAAAAATCAGTTAACCACTTAACTGAGGAACTCAATTTAACCTTGCGCAATACCCTAGATGCAGTTGCACCCCTAAAAACGAAAAACATTTGTCATAAGAAACTAGCTCCCTGGTATACAGAAAATACCCGAGCTTTGAAGCAAGCTTCCAGGAAATTGGAACGGAAATGGCGCCACACCAAACTGGAAGTCTTCCGACTAGCTTGGAAAGACAGTACCGTGCAGTACCGAAGAGCCCTCACTGCTGCTCGATCATCCTACTTTTCCAACTTAATTGAAGGAAAATAAGAACAATCCAAAATTTCTTTTTGATACTGTTGCAAAGCTAACTAAAAAGCAGCATTCCCCAAGAGAGGATGGCTTTCACTTCAGCAGTGATAAATTCATGAACTTCTTTGAGGAAAAGATCATGACCATTAGAAAGCAAATTACGGACTCCTCTTTGAATCTGCGTATTCCTCCAGGGCTTAGCTGTCCTGGATCTGCACAGCTCTACGAGGGCCTGGGATCGGGAGAGACACTTAAGTGTTTTAGTACTATATCTCTTGACACAATGATGAAAATAATCATGGCCTCTAAACCTTCAAGCTGCATACTGGATCCTATTCCTACTAAACTGCTGAAGGAGCTGCTTCCTGTGCTTGGCCCTCCTATGTTGAACATAATAAACAGCTCTCTATCCACCGGATGTGTACCAAACTCACTAAAATTGGCAGTGATAAAGCCTCTCTTGAAAAAGCCAAACCTTGACCCGGAAAATATAAAAAACTATCGGCCTATATCGAATCTTCCATTCCTCTCAAAAATTTTAGAAAAAGCTGTTGCGCAGCAACTCACTGCCTTTCTGAAGACAAACAATGTATACGAAATGCTTCAGTCTGGTTTTAGACCCCATCATAGCACTGAGACTGCACTTGTGAAGGTGGTAAATGACCTTTTAATGGCGTCAGACCGAGGCTCTGCATCTGTCCTCGTGCTACTAGACCTTAGTGCTGCCTTTGACACCATCGATCACCACATTCTTTTGGAGAGACTGGAAACCCAAATTGGTCTACACGGACAAGTTCTGGCCTGGTTTAGATCCTACCTGTCGGAAAGATATCAGTTTGTCTCTGTGAATGGTCTGTCCTCCGACAAATCAACTGTACATTTCGGTGTTCCTCAAGGTTCCGTTTTAGGACCACTATTGTTTTCACTATATATTTTACCTCTTGGGGATGTTATTCGAAAACATAATGTTAACTTTCACTGCTATGCGGATGACACACAGCTGTACATTTCAATGAAACATGGTGAAGCCCCAAAATTGCCCTCGCTAGAAGCCTGTGTTTCAGACATAAGGAAGTGGATGGCTGAAAACTTTTTACTTTTAAACTCGGACAAAACAGAGATGCTTGTTCTAGGTCCCAAGAAACAAAGAGATCTTCTGTTAAATCTGACAATTCATCTTGATGGTTGTAAAGTCGTCTCAAATAAAACTGTGAAGGACCTCGGCGTTACTCTTGACCCTGATCTCTCTTTTGACGAACATATCAAGACTGTTTCAAGGACAGCTTTTTTCCATCTACGTAACATTGCAAAAATCAGAAATTTTCTGTCCAAAAATGATGCAGAAAAATTAATCCATGCATTTGTTACTTCTAGGTTAGACTACTGCAATGCTCTATTTTCCGGCTACCCGGATAAAGCACTAAATAAACTTCAGTTAGTGCTAAATACGGCTGCTAGAATCCTGACTAGAACCAAGAAATTTGATCATATTACTCCAGTGCTAGCTTCCCTACACTGGCTTCCTGTTAAGGCAAGGGCTGATTTCAAGGTTTTACTGTTAACCTATAAAGCGTTACATGGGCTTGCTCCTACCTATCTTTCCGAGTTGGTCCTGCCGTACATACCAATACGTACGCTACGGTCACAAGACGCAGGCCTCCTAATTGTCCCTAGAATTTCTAAGCAAACAGCGGGAGGCAGGGCTTTCTCCTATAGATCTCCATTTTTATGGAACAGTCTGCCTACCCATGTGAGAGACGCAGACTCGGTCTCAACCTTTAAGTCTTTACTGAAGACTTATCTCTTCAGTAGGTCATATGATTGAGTGTAGTCTGGCCCAGGAGTGTGAAGGTGAACGGAAAGGCTGGAGCAACGAACAGCCCTTGCTGTCTCTGCCGGGCCGGTTCCCCTCTCCACTGGGGTTCTCTGCCTCTAACCCTGTTGCAGGGGCTGAGTCACTGGCTTGCTGGTGCTCTTTCATGCCGTCCCTGGGAGGGGTGCGTCACTTGAGTGGGTTGAGTTACTGACGTGATCTTCCTGTCTGGGTTGGCGCCCCCCCCTTGGTTTGTGCTGTGGTGGAGACCTCTGTGGGCTATACTCGGCCTTGTCTCAGGATTGTAAGTTGGTGGTTGGGGATATCCCTCTAGTGGTGCGGGGGCTGTGCTTTGGCGGAGTGGGTGGGGTTATATCCTTCCTGTTTGGCCCTGTCCGGGGGTTTCTTCGGATGGGGCCACAGTGTCTCCGGACCGCTCCTGTCTCAGCCTCCAGTATTTATGCTGCAGTAGTTTATGTGTCGGGGGGCTGGGGTTAGTTGGTTATACCTGGAGTACTTCTCCTGTCTTATCCAGTGTCCTGTGTGAATTTAAGTATGCTCTCTCTAATTCTCTCGTTCTCTCTTTCTCTCTGAGAACCTGAGCCCTAGGACCATACGTCAGGACTACCGGGCATGATGACACCTTGCTGTCCCCAGTCCGCCTGGCCTTGCTGCTATTCCAGTTTCAACTGTTCTGCCTGCGGCTACGAAACCCCTACCTGTCCCAGACCTGCTGTTTTCAACTCTTTAATGATCGGCTATGAAAAGCCAACTGAGAGACCTGAGCCCTAGGACCATACGTCGGGACTACCGGCCGTGGTGACTCCTTGCTGTCCCCAGTCCGCCTGGCCTTGCTGCTATTCCAGTTTCAACTGTTCTGCCTGCGGTTATGGAACCCCTACCTGTCCCAGACCTGCTGTTTTCAACTCTTAATGATCGGCTATGAAAAGCCAACTGAGATTTATTCCTGATTATTATTTGACCATGCTTGTCACTTATGAACATTTTTGAACATCTTGGCATGGTTCTGTTATAATCTCCACCCGGCACAGCCAGAAGAGGACTGGCCACCCCTCATAGCCTGGTTCCTCTCTAGGTTTCTTCCTAGGTTTTCGCCTTTCTAGGGAGTTTTTCCTAGCCACCGTGCTTCTACACCTGCATTACTAGCTGTTTGGGGTTTTAGGCTGGGTTTCTGTACAGCACTTCGAGATATTAGCTGATGTAAGAAGGGCTATATAAAATAAAATTGATTGATCTAATATTAGGTTTTGGTTGAAGATCTGATAACATTCTATATCACAAATATGCAAAAATAGAGAAAATTAGAAAGGGGGCAAATACTTTTCATAGCACTGTATAATGAACTATTCTGGGATAGAGCTGCTTTGAGAGCCGCCCTTCTAGCCCTAATAATTATTTAATGATCATAACCTTTTCTCTGCTCTAACGATGACCTTAGCAAACATTTGCATAATGAGGTATTCCGCAAAACACTTGTGAAGATGGATTGCTGTGATTTTTTGTAAGGTACATTATTATTTCCATCAGTTCCATCAATATCAGCTGTGCACACATCATATTTAATGCAAGATCATACCTGTACATTTACTTTGGCTGTGTCTCAAGTCAAATGACACCTTATTCCTCTGGGGAAGTAGTGCACTATATGAGGTATAGGTTGTCATTGCAGATTTTCCCTTTGTGACCCACTACCTGTGGTGTGAAAGGTGTTGAAGAGGAGACTTCCCCCAGAGAGGTTCAGATAGACCCTGGGTGAACAGGGAATGTGTTGGGAGCTGAGGTGGCTGTGGAGGGTAAATTAGATTAGGTAGTTGAGGAAGGTGAGGTGGCTATGGAGGGTGAGGTGGAAGGTGAGATAGTTGAGAGATGGTTGTGTTGATGCAGATCAGTTATGTAGAACATGTAAACATAACAAAAATAGCCACTGACATACTTACTTACTGTAGGTAGACAGGAGAGGAGAGGAAGAAAACAGAACAGAACTTCTGTCCTTCTTTCCCCCTCCCTCTCTCTCCCTTCCTTCCAGCCAGCCTTGCCTAGCGGGACAGTGGCCAGTTACATTTGGAGGGATTTGTGTTAATTCCACTGCAAACCAATAATACAATTAATCCTATAAGCATCCAATCATCAGCAGGCCTTTGTTACCCTACTTCCTGTTTCCTGGCCTCATTCTGGGCCGGTCGGCACTCTGATCCTGACCTCTGAACCCTCAGCACCATTGCCATCAGTTACAAAACAAACATATGCGCTGCAAAGACCACTGCTCACACCGGTACACCTCCATTGACATGTTCAACACGTCACAAGTTCTTCAATACTTTAATGTCTGAATGTCTATTAAATGTTGTTGGTTGGTTGTCCGATAGACAATACCAGGCAAATATAGACAGAGGCAGGCACAGAAGAGTAGAGTAGTCCTTTGTTGGCATCAAACGTCTGTGGCCATGTGGGCATCACCATGCCAATGGAATGCAGACAGGCCTGAACCAGATGCTGGGAGAGTAGTTCATGTCTGTCTGAGGAAAGTTCACTTCTACGTTAAAGCAATATGAGCTCTACAGATAACATTTAGCACTTTAATTTTCCTAGCTCTCCATTCAAGGCCAGGTTTGGTAACCACTCACGGTTCTACAGACATTGTGAGTGATTGTATGTCTCCTTTCAGTGTCCTTGACTGTAAGTCGCTTTGGATAAAAGCGTCTGCTAAATGGCATATTATTATTATTATTATTGTTAAGTCATGACTAGGATACAGTCTTACTGTCCTAACTAACTGAAAGAAGCCATCTGGCTTCAGCTCTCATGTAAGACCATTCACATTAGCCAGCTGAGCTGAAGCCTAGATGTTAGGTTTTAAGGGTTAACCTGGGTCTTCAGGTGTCAGGCAAGGTTACTCATCAGGCGAGGATTGCTCAGGGAACTACCCCTGCTACATTCACATGTCACTGAGTTCACTACTCAACACTAATAGATGTTGACTCACACACATTCACACACACACACTGCTGAAATGGCTCTTCTAGATGTTATGTCATTACAACTATCACCAGTTCAAACATCACCAGTCAACTGTCACCATGTTCAAATAGTTATTTATTCTGTAACACGCACACGCACACACAAACACACACAGACTAGGAGGCATATTGCATTAGCTGGTTAAAGTGAGAATCATGTCAACACTGCAAGGCTGGCTGAGGAAGGCTTGTGCTATGCTGAGCTGTGATTGGCCGTTGCTATAACAATGAGGGAGGGGGATAAAGGGGTAGGGGGGCGGAGAGAGAGGCTGATTATAAAACCCTCCATATAGCTCTCTCTTCTCCTCTGGGGATTTTCTCTTCAGTTTTTTTAGTTTGTCTTTTTTTTCAGGCAGCGGAGTGATTGCATGCAGGTGGACGGAGGGGTTGAGTCGTGCACTGTCAGAGGGGAAGACTGGAGTGGTTGTTTCTCTCTACCATTCTCTCTCTGTTTCTCTCTCTCGGTCTGGTCTGTGTCTTCTGCCTACGTCCGTCAGAAGAACATTAAGACACACCTGGGAAGTCTTTGGAAGCCGTGAGCAGAAGGAGAGAGGCTTCTGTTTCCCTTCGCGGACAACCTCTTCACTCCTGTAAGTACAACTGTTGCTGCTCTCTGTCTTTTTCCCTCTCTCACTCTGTATCTCTTTCTCTGTATATCTCTCTCTCACTCTCTTCGTATCTATTTCTGTGTCTCCTTACTTTCTGTCTTTCTATGTATCCCCCCTCTCTCTCACCCCTTCCCTCCCTCCTCTATGTCAAACAGCTGACATCAGGTGTAGACTGACCCTGAGACAGTGTGTGTGTGTGTGTGTTTCAGTTAATCCAAGTCACTCCGTGTTTCACTCACGCAGCATTTTATTGTCAGAAATGTTATTATGAGAAAGACTAACTATGTGTGTGTGTGTATATACAGTGAGCTCAAAAAGTATTGGGACAGTGACACATTTGTTGTTGTTTTGGCTCTGTACTCGAGCACATTGGAATGATACAATGACTATGAAGATAAAGTGCAGACTGTCAGCTTTAATTTGAGGGTATTATCATCCATATCGGGTTAACTGTTTTTTTTCTTCATCAATCTACACACAATACCCCATAATGAACAAGCGAAAACAGTTTTATTTTGTAAAAATGTTGATAAATTATAAATAAATAAAAACTGAAATACCTTATTTACATAAGTATTCAGACCCTTTGCTATGAGACTCGAAATTGAGCTCAAATACATCCTGTTTCCATTGATCATCCTTGAGATGTTTCTATAACTTGATTGGAGTCCACCTGTGGTAAATTCAATTGATTGGATATGATTTGGAAAGGCACACACCTGTCTATATAAGGTCCCACAGTTGACAGTGCATGTCAGAGCAAAAACCAAGCCATGAGGTCGAAGGAATTGTCCGTAGAGCTCCGAGACAGGATTCTGTCGAGGCACAGATCTGGGGAAGGGTACCGAAAATGTTCTGTAGCATGGAAGGTCCCCAAGAACACAGTTGCCTCCATCATTCTTAAATGGAAGAAGTTTGAAACCACTAAGAATCTTCCTAAAGCTGGCCGCCCGGCCAAACTGAGCAATCGGGGGAGAAGGTCCTTGGTCAGGGAGGTGACCAAGAACCTGATGGTCACTCTGACAGAGCTCCAGAGTTCCTCTGTGGAGATGGGAGAACCTTCCAGAAGGACAACCATCTCTGCACCACTCCACCAATCAGGCCTTTATGGTAGAGTGGCCAGACAGAAGACACTCCTCAGTATAAGGCACATAACAGCCCGCTTGGAGTTTGCCAAAAGGCACCTAAACGACTCTCAGACCATGAGAAACAAGATTCTCTGGTCTGATGAAACCAAGAGTGAACTCTTTGGCCTGAATGCCAAGTGTCACGTCTGGAGGAAACCTGGCACCATCTCTACGGTGAAGCATGGTGGTGGCAGCATCATGCTGTGGGGATGTTTTTCAGCGGCAGGGACTGGGAGACTTGTCAGGATCAAGGGAAAGATGAACGGAGCAAAGTACAGAGAGATCCGTGATGAAAGCCTGCTCCAGAGCACTCAGGACCTCAGACTGGGGCGAAGGTTTACCTTCCAAGAGGATAACGACCCTAAGCACACAGCCAAGACAATGCAGGAGTGGCTTAGGGACAAGTCTCTGAATGTCCTTGAGTGGCCCAGCCAGAGCCCGGACTTGAACCGGATCTAACATCTCTGGAGAGACCTGAAAATAGCTGTGCAGCAACGCTCCCCATTCAACTTGACAGAGCTTGAGAGGATCTGCAGAGAAGAATGGGAGAAACTCCCCAAATACAGGTGTAACAAGCTTGTAGCGTCATACCCAAGAAGACTCGAGGCTGTAATCGCTGCCAATGGTGGTTCAACAAAGTACTGAGTAAAGGGTCTGAATACTTATGGAAATGTGATATTTCCGTTTTTACTTTTTTATAAATTTGGGAAGATTGTATCCACCATATAATTAACATTCTATTGATAGCAAGAATTTTATATAATAATTTCAATTGAAAGATTCTAAGTTTTGAATCCGGCGTCGTTTTGCGAATCAATTCATAAACACTATGCCATGGAATCGGTACGTCAAAAATCTCTTCCCAACAATTTTGCAATCTATATGGGACGGCTGTCAATCCTTTGGTCCTTAAATGAAACTGGTATACTTTTTTATTTATCACAATTTTCTTTAACCAATTATATTCTTTAATGCAAGGCCGACAGAAGAGTTCCTTACTTTTTCCCCCTTCCACTTTCCTTTTTTCTTTCTTTTTTTGTGGTAATGCTGCAATTATTTGGTTGTAATTTTGGGTAGAGCAGACATTTCCATATGGTTTTGTTAGCTGCATGTGCGACATAACTCCAACAGTCCTACATTTTTAAAACATTTTGTCCAAAAAAAAAGTTGTTTTATCAATTAGTATATTTGAGTTTAACCACAATATTTGTTGCATTATTTGTTCTGTTGTTTCTGGAGGATTAAATTTAAATTGCAATCAACTTTCTATGGCTTTTTTTTTTTTTTTTTAGAAATAGTGATATTTGGGAGATTATTTCCTTCCAAATAACTTAAAGTGAGAGGTTGTAATCTGAATAAAAGGAAAAAGTCCAGTGTAGCTCAGTTGGTAGAGCATGGCGCTTGCAACGCCAGGGTTGTGGGTTCGATTCCCACGGGGGGCCAGTATGAGAAATGTATGAAAATGTATGCACTCACTAACTGTAAGTCGCTCTGGATAAGAGCGTCTGCTAAATGACTAAAATGTAAATGTAAAAAGGCCATTCTTGAACATTGGGTGAGACAATCTTACTAATTTGCTAGAGAACCAGTTCGGATTTAAGTATGACTGAAGCTTTTAGTGATAGGTCTAATGCTTTAATATTTAATCATTTCTGTCCTCCGAATTCATATTCATTATATAAATAGGCCCGTTCAATTTTGTCTGGCTTGCCGTTCCAAATAAAATGAAATATTTTTTTCTCATATAATTTTAAAAAACTGTTCGCTAGGCGTAGGCAAGACCATAAGCAAATAGGTAAACTCGGATAATACTAAAGAGTTAATCAGGGTGATTTTTCCACAAATTGACAGCTTTTACCTTTCCATGGTAGCAAGATCTTATCTATTTTTTCTAAATTACTATTAACATTTATTGGAGTGAGATCATTTATTTCATTTGGGATATGTATTCCGAGTATATCCACATCACCATCAGACCATTTTATTGGTAAACTACATGGTAATGTGCAATTTTTATTTTTTTGTGATCCAATACGTAATATAGTACATTTATCATAATTTGGTTGTAATCCAGAGAGGTTAGAAAATGTATCTAGATCCTCTATGAGGCTGTGGAGGGATTCAAGTTGTGGATTTAAAAGAAAACATGAATCATCAGCGTACAATGACACCTTTGTTTTTAAGCCCTGGATTTCTAATCCCTTGATATTATTGTTGGATCTGATTTGAATAGCTAACATCTCGATGGCAATAATAAATAGATATGCCGATAGTGGACAACCTTGTTTCACTCCTCTTGACAGTTTAAACATTTCTGAGAAATAGCCATTATTTACTATTTTACACCTAGAGGTACTATTCATGATTTTAACCCAATTTATAAGAAATTGTCCAAAATTGAAATGCTCCAGGCATTTATATATAAACCCCAGTCGTACTTTATCAAATGCCTTTTCGAAGTCTGCTATGAATAGTAGGCCTGGTTTCCCAGATTGTTCATAGTGTTCTATTGTTTCCAGTACTTGCCTTATATTATCTCCAATGTATCGCCCATGTAAAAAAAGTATTTAATTGCATCCAGAAGTTCCTCCTCTGTAATTTCACCTTCACATGAGTCTATCTGTATGGCTGTTAATTTTACATTATCAATAGAAAACAAATCTCTACAATTTGCTTCAGTTAGAGGAGATGGAGGCGACTGAAATGAAAACATATGCTTAAAGTACTTTGTTTCCTCCTTCAAAATATAATTTGGTGAATCATGGGTGACTCCGTCATTTGTAACCAGTTTAAATAAATTAGTTTTGGTAGCATTCCTTTGTTGAAGATTAAAAAAGAATTTGGTGCATTTTTCCCCATATTCCATCCAGTTTGCTTTATTTTTTATAATATATTACACTTGATCTTTCTTGAATAAGTTTCTCAATTTCTTTATTTGAGCTGTTCTTGCCATAATATGGACTTGGTCTTTTACCAAATACAGTGGGGGAGAAAAGTATTTAGTTAGCCACCAATTGTGCAAGTTCTCCCACTTAAAAATATGAGAGAGGCCTGTAATTTTCATCATAGGTACACGTCAACTATGACAGACAAAATAAGGAAAAAAAATCCAGAAAATCACATTGTATGATTTGTAATGAATTTATTTGCAAATGATGGTGGAAAATAAGTATTTGGTCAATAAAAAAAGTTTCTCAATACTTTGTTATATACCCTTTGTTGGCAATGACACAGGTCAAACGTTTTCTGTAAGTCTTCACAAGGTTTTCACACACTGTTGCTGGTATTTTGGCCCATTCCTCCATGCAGATATCCTCTAGAGCAGTGATGTTTTGGGGCTGTCGCTGGGCAACACGGACTTTCAACTCCCTCCAAAGATTTTCTATGGGGTTGAGATCTGGAGACTGGCTAGGCCACTCCAGGACCTTGAAATGCTTCTTACGAAGCCACTCCTTCGTTGCCCGGGCGGTGTGTTTGGGATCATTGTCATGCTGAAAGACCCAGCCACGTTTCATCTTCAATGCCCTTGCTGATGGAAGGAGGTTTTCACTCAAAATCTCACGATACATGGCCCCATTCATTATTTCCTTTACACGGATCAGTCGTCCTGGTCCCTTTTCAGAAAAACAGCCCCAAAGCATGATGTTTCCACCCCCATGCTTCACAGTAGGTATGGTGTTCTTTGGATGCAACTCAGCATTCTTTGTCCTCCAAACACGACGAGTTGAGTTTTTACCAAAAATATCTATTTTGGTTTCATCTGACCATATGACATTCTCCCAATCCTCTTCTGGATCATCCAAATGCACTCTAGCAAACTTAAGATGGGCCTGGACATGTACTGGCTTAAGCAGGGGGACACGTCTGGCACTGCAGGATTTGAGTACCTGGCGGCGTAGTGTGTTACTGATGGTAGGCTTTGTTACTTTGGTCCCAGCTCTCTGCAGGTCATTCACTAGGTCCCCCCGTGTGGTTCTGGGATTTTTGCTCACCGTTCTTGTGATCATTTTGACCCCACGGGGTGAGATCTTGCGTGGAGCCCCAGATCGAGGGAGATTATCAGTGGTCTTGTATGTCTTCCATTTCCTAATAATTGCTCCCACAGTTGATTTCTTCAAACCAAGCTGCTTACCTATTGCAGATTCAGTCTTCCCAGCCTGGTGCAGGTCTACAGTTTTGTTTCTGGTGTCCTTTGACAGCTCTTTGGTCTTGGCCATAGTGGAGTTTGGAGTGTGACTGTTTGAGGTTGTGGATAGGTGTCTTTTATACTGATAACAAGTTCAAACAGGTGCCATTAATACAGGTAACGAGTGAAGGACAGAGGAGCCTCTTAAAGAAGAAGTTACAGGTCTGTGAGAGCCAGAAATCTTGCTTGTTTGTAGGTGACCAAATACTTATTTTCCACCATCATTTGCAAATAAATTCATAAAAAATCCTACAATGTGATTTTCTGGATTTTTTTTCTCAATTTGTCTGTCATAGTTGACGTGTACCTATGATGAAAATTACAGGCCTCTCTCATCTTTTTAAGTGGGAGAACTTGCACAATTAGTGGCTGACTATATACTTTTTTTCCCCACTGTAGGGCTATCTTCTGTATACCCCCCCCCCTAACTTGTCACAACACAACTGATTGTCTCAAACGCATTAAGAAGGAAAGAAATTCCACAAATTAACTTTTAAGAAGGCACACCTGTTAATTGAAATGCATTCCAGGTGACTACCTCATGAAACTGGTTGAGAGAATGCCAAGAGTGTGCAAAGCTGTCATCAAGGCAAAGGGTGGCTATTTGAAGAATCTCAAATATAAAATATATATATACTTTTTTGGTTACTACATGATTCCATTTGTGTAATGGGAGACAGGTAGCTTAGTGGTTAAGAGTGTTGTGCCAGTAACCGAAAGGTCGCTGGTTCTAATCCCCGAGCCGACTAGGTGAAAAATCTGTCGATGTGCCCTTGAGCAAGGCACTTAACCCTAATTGCTCATGTAAGTCGCTCTGGATAAGAGCGTCTGCTAAATGACTAAAATGTAAATGTATTCTTTCATAGTTTTGATGTCTTCACTATTATTCTACAATGTAAAAAAATGTAAAAATAAAGACAAACCCTTGAATGAGTAGGTGTGTCCAAACTATTGACTGGTCGTATATATTTTATTTAATTTTATAATTTATATACTTAACAAAAATGTAAACGCAACATGCAACAATTTCAACTATTTTACTGAGTTACAGTCCATATAGGAAAATCAGTGAATTGAAATAAATTCAGAAATCTATGGATTTCACATGACTGGGCAGAGGCGCAGCCATGAGTGGGCCTGGGAGGGCATAGGCCTACCCACTGGGGGTCCAGGCCCACCCACTGGGGAGCCAGGCACAGCCAATCAGAATGAGTTTTTCCCACAAAAGGGCTTCATTACAGACATAAATACTCCTTAGTTTCATCAGCTGTCCGGGTGGCTGGTTTCAGACAATCAAGCAGGTGAAGAAGCCGGATGTGGAGGTCCTAGGCTGGCGTGGTTACCCGTGGTCTGCGTTGTGAGGCCGGATGGACGTACTGCCAAATTCTCTAAAACGACATTGGAGGCTGCTTATGGTAGAGAAATTAACATTAAATTATATGGCAACAGCTCCAGTGGACATTTCTGCAGTCAGCATTCCAATTGCAAACTCCCTCAAAACTTGAGACATCTGTGGCATTGTGTTGTGTGACAAAACTTTTAGAGTGGCCTTTTATTGTCCCAAGCACAAGGTGCACCTGTGTAGTGATCATGCTGTTTAATCAGCTTCTTGATATGCCACACCTGTCAGGTGGATGGATTATCTTAGCAAAGGAGAAATGCTCACTAACAGGGATGTAAACACATTTGTGCACAAAATTTGAGATAAATAAACTTTTTGTGTGTTGAACATTTCTGGGATCTTTTACTTCAGCTCATGAAACATGGGACCAACACGTTACATGTTGCGTTTATACTTTTGTTCAGTATTTTTGTTCAGTATATATACATACATACTAACTCGTGGAGGCCATGGGTGTTCAGTGGCATGTGTATGATGCGCCACTCAAACCACCTCGCTGGCCGGATTGAATGGGCCCGCTGGCCATATGTTTGACACCCCTGCTGTAGAGTGTGTGTGACGTGTGCATGCTGCCATGATTGGCTGCTCTGTGCCAGGAATGGAGATTGCCCAGTGTTCATTGGCTGTGTGTGTGTGTCTCACCTGCACTGACCCCAATTACAAGCAGGCAGTTGTTTTGTGTTGTGTTGTGTTGTATGGGGCACATTACACTATTTACATAACTCACGTTTTATTGTTGGCTCTCTGACTCATCTAACACCCCCAAACCCGTTTTTAATCATGTTAATATGAAGCAAGAACCACGGCATAGAGAAACAATGGGCCTGGATTAATCAAAAAACACCACAGATATAAATACACTCACTGGGAATACAATCAAGCCCAGATTTATACACACATGCTAAGCCACACACCAAGCTGGTATCATTGTATGTGCGGAAAAGCATGTGTGTTTTAGTCAAACTTCTCACCTCTCCCACTACAAGATGTCCAGGCTGGAAAGTGATTCCCTTGGTGTGAGGAAAGGAGAGAGAGAGAGAGTAGAGAGCTGAGCCCGGTTTCCCAAAAGCATCTTGTTGTGGGAGAGGTGAGCAGCTAAATTCATCGTTAGAAACTTTGTAGGAGCATCGTTAAATCTCTGAGCTGTTTCCCAAAACTATTGTTATTAACACTCGTAATCTAACACCTGCCTCAGGCCATTCGTAAAACAGCTAATTGGATCGTTAGATGCTTTTTTGCCCTCTTGTGTCACTTTATACACTGAACATCTCCGCTGAACATTGTTTATCCGCCTCTCTGTAACCGCCGATAACTTCAGAACAAAATTGGCTACAAATACAAAAGTTGCCAATGTCTTTGCAACTGATAAAAAACCAGCAACGTATAAAAAGATGCTTTAAATTAAAACTGCATTAAAATATAAATACAGTGTGCTATAGGCTAGGCCTATTTCAATCATATTGAAATCAGTGGCGGCCGCTGATTGGCTGAATACCCGGGGCGTGAGGTGGTTGGAGTTGTCAACAAAGCAGCATGACAGAAATATGAAGCCAAGTTTTTGAACTAACGGTAGTTTCTTTGAGAAGATATATAAAGCGATCTGTGCATTTGAACAACAGCATAAATACACCTATTTCACTTTTGCATGTAAAAAACCGAATGACCACTGCTATACATGCTGCCACTGATTTGAACAGATTACATTATACTATTTATAACGAGCAGCCAACTCACGTCATGAAAGAATGAGTGCACCAGGGAGAATGCAACAAGCATGCAGATGCAATAAGTGATAACACATTATGTACCTGGGGATAGCTAGCTAACATAATGTCACAAAGCATGATGCGCTAGCCAGTTCACTATAATTCTGAAATAATTTCATATTTCCAAGTTAGTCATATATTAGTTTGGAAAGACTTGAAATTGGCATGGGAGCGAACTATCTAGCAAACTACCAAATGTAGATAACTGGTTAATTTGACCAAAAAATCTACCAAACTATTTCTCAATGTTTAAAAAAATTACTGTAGCTGGCTAAATCATTTGATCATGCTTTCTGATACACCCGGTTTTATGCTGTTTTAGTCCACACAACATGTCGCACTTTCACCTACAGTAGAACCCGATGAACAACATGGGGGGAAAAAATACAATTTGCCAAGCTTTTTTGTCCTACCAGTTCCGCGATGAGAAGGTTCTAGCTAGTGTATCCCTCTGTCCTTCGACTCTTGTTGGATGTAGTTGTCTGGTTTATCAGGTCCCAGGCACCCATGACTGTTATGATTATTTATTAACAAGGTAATTACAATTTGCTTTTTGCTTTAGCGCCATCTGTACCTGATAGAGCAGATCTAGTCTCACGTAAGCCGTCTGGCATGAGAGACTCATTGGGAGGGAGACTAGAGCAGACCCAGAAGTTCTGACTGAACGGACGCAAATTTGAGTGCCCCAGGACAGTCCTTTTACTTTGTGCTGTTATAATTTATGCTATGAAATCCTGAGATTTTAATTAGGGCAGTTCCCCCTCATATCAAATAGCTGGCAAAACAATCCAAGCAATGATCGCACGGCCTATGCACCCACGGAGGCAGAGCTGCTGCTGCTGCTAGCAGACACAAATGGGCAGAGTATTAAGTAACTGAACAGCTTGTTTTGAACTATATATTTTTTCAACAGGAAAATGTACACATTTACCACACTTTTATGAGCATTTAAAACATAATCCATTAAATACAAATAGTTTTGGGGGACCAATCACAAGTGAGGCACCGCCCCTAACACCCTAATTGGCGGGCCGCCGCTGATTTAAATACATTTAATGTTCAATCAATTGAATTCTATTTTGCTACTTGTAGGCTACTGTCCGTAGTTTGTCTCAATATATTTCATGATGTGTAGCCTAACGTGCACAATGATGTGCCAAATCTTGATTTTGTGCATTATTATAGGGTAAGCATTAGAATAAGCTGCCTCAATATTTGCAGCCATAGATTATAATATCTTTCTAGGAGCTGATCCGTCGTCAGTATTGTGGAATAATTCTAATGTTAAGGTAAGATTTGAATGGAGAAAGCTGATCCGAGTGCAGCTTGCCTTTCTTTCGATCCTATCAGTATCGACACTTAGCGAACGTTCTCTCTGGGTGGTGTTTTGGGAAACGTACACTACCATTCAAAAGTTTGGGGTCACTTAGAAATGTCCTTGTTTTCGAAAGAAAAGCAATTTTTTTGTCCATTAAAATAACATCAAATTGATCAGAAATACAGTGTAGACATAGTTAATGTTGTAAATGGCTATTGTAGCTGGAAACGGCTGATTTTTTATGGGATATCTACATAGGCTTACAGAGGCCCATTATCAGCAACCATCAGTCCTGTGTTCCAATGGCACGTTGTGTTTGCTAATCCAAGTTTATCATTTTAAAAGGCTAATTGATCATTAGAAATCCCTTTTGCAATTATGTTGTGCTGATTAAAGAAGCAATAAAACTGGCCTTCTTGATACTAGTTGAGTATCTGGAGCATCAGCAATTGTGGGTTCGATTACAGGCTCAAAATGTCCAGAAACAAATAACTTTCTTCTGAAACTCGTCAGTCTATTCTTGTTCTGAGAAATGAAGGCTATTCCATGCGAGAAATTGCCAAGAAACTGAAGATCTCGTACAACGCTGTGTACTACTCCCTTCACAGAACAGCGCAAACTGGCTCTAACCAGAATAGAAAGAGGAGTGGGAGGCCCCGGTGCACAACTGAGCAAGAGGACAAATACATTAGAGTGTCTAGTTTGAGAAACAGGCGCCTCACAGGTCCTCAACTGGCAGCTTCATTAAATAGTACCCGCAAAACACCAGTCTCAACGTCAACAGTGAAGAGGCGACTCCGGGATGCTGACCTTCTAGGCAGAGTTGCAAAGAAAAAGCCATATCTCAGACTGGCCGATAAAATGGGCAGTCTGAGATATGGCTTTTTCTTTGCAATCAATTTGATGTTATTTTAATGGACAAAAAAAATAGCATTTATTTCGAAAACAAGGACATTTCTAAGTGACCCCAAACTTTTGAACGGTAGTGTATGTTACATTTTTGTCTGTTGTAGGAAAGATGCATTGTTAAAACACTCGTAAGCCTAAGTTCCATCACTATCGGGAAACTGGGCCCTGGTGTCTTAGCCAAGGTCAGTCTGACATTATCAACCAACTCAGTCGAAATGTGATTAGACACCATGCTAAACCCAGTGAACTCTCCCTCACTCTCCTGGGGGTGTGATTGAGCTTAGAGGAGAAAGGGGAGCACACTGTTTAGATGCAACAGACACACTAATGCAGCTCAACAGGAACAGTCAGCACATATGAGCTTTCATGAAAGACACACAATAGCCGCTAACCTCTAGCCCCTTACCTCTCCCATGTTTGCATATCTGAAGTAATCGGATAGATAGATATAAGCAATATGGTGAGGGCCTACGCCCTATTGCTTAAACCTATACGGTTTCCACAGAGCTGCCAAACCAGGCTCAGTGTGGCATTGTCCTGACAGTATTGGTCTACACTACAGTAGGTGTCCCCCCCGCTGCAGCACATCATGTGCTCCTCCGAGGCCCCGGCAGAGACAGCAGATCAGGTGTGCTGCTCATAACAACAGGCATGTAATTCACACAATCCTTGCAGTCTGCAGACATGGGGTCAACTTTATTCCAGAACAATCAGTCATTTATTCCTGGAAGCTACAGTGTTTTCACAGAAACCATTTGCCTGATGTCTTCTGCCATGAGAAAAATATGTCAATCCGATGAGGTATTTTCCCATCCAGACACATAGTTGTTGATAGTCAGAGCTTCTAGTCTTCCAGCTTTATAGTCTTGTTCAGTGACTTCTAATGAGATGCATGCAGAAAATTATCTGAGGCAACAAATTCTCTACAATGATCATTCCAGTGACATCTTCATCTTTGGCACTCTTGCACAATCACACTGTTTGAAAATAAGGATCTTTCTGCTAATTGTCTCTTTCTGGTATTTTCCCTCTGAGTTGTGGAGTGAACTGTTGAGAACTCTGCCTGCTGGTCTAGTAGACTGTATTCTAATCTGGCTGGCTGTTCTGAGGCAGTCTGATGAGGTGATTTTAGATAATTGCCAGCTTGGTTCTCCAGAGGCGAACGCTGGCTGGGTAAGAGCTCATTAAAGACACTGGTCGTGTCCGAATACCCATACTAGCATACTACATATTTAAACTGCATACTATTTACTCATCGTCGCACACTATTTATCACGTACTGTTTAGTCAAATGTATGCAGTATGCCAAAGCCACAACACAGTAGCGGCTCCTGATTGGCTGAGTAGGTGTGTTGAGGCCAAGTGCGGGTGGATTTTTTCCAAATTCAACAAACATATAGTACATTTGTCATAATTTGGTTGTAATCCAGAGAGGTTAGAAAATGTATCTAGATCCTCTATGAGGCTGTGGAGTGATTCTAGTTGTGGATTTAAAAGAAAACATGAATCATCAGCGTACAATGCACCTTTGTTTTTAAGACCTGGATTTCTAAATCCCTGATATTATTGTTGGATCTGATTTTAATAGCGTACATCTCGATGGCCACAATAAATAGATATGCCGATAGTGTACAACCTTGTTTCACTCCTCTTGACAGTTTAAAACTTTCTGAGAAATAGCCATTATTTACTATTTTACACCTAGGGATACTATACATGATTTTGACCCATTTTATAAGAGATTCACTAAAATTGAAATGCTCCAGGCATTTATATATAAACCCCAGTCGTACTTTATCAAATGCCTTTTCGAAGTATGCTATGAATAGCAGACCTGGTTTCTCAGATTTTCCATAATGTTCTATTGTTTCCAATACTTGCCTTATATTATCTCCAATGTATCTTCCATGTAAAAAACCTGTCTGATTAGAATGAATAATAACCGACAATACCTTTTTCATTCTATGCGCTATACATTTTGCTAGAATTTTTGCATCACAACACTGAAGTGTAAGGGGCCTCCATTTTTTTTAATGGACTGGATCTTTATATTTTCCACTTGTATCCTGTTTCAGTAATAATGAGATCAGACCTTCTTTTTGAGTGTCAGATAATCTACCATGTACATAGGAGTGGTTAAAACATGCTAATAACGGTCCTATTAGTATATCAAAAAAGGTTTGGTATACCTCGACTGGTTTGCCATCCAACCCTGGAGTTTTCCCGGGCTTAAAGTCTTTAATTGCATCCAGAAGTTCCTCCTCTGTAATTTCACCTTCACATGAGTCTTTCTGTATGGCTGTTAATTTTACATTATCAATAGAAAAAAACTCTCTACAATTAGCTTCAGTTAGAGGAGATGGAGGCGACTGAAACTAAAACATATGCTTAAAGTACTTTGTTTCCTCCTTCAAAATATCATTTGGTGAATCATGGGTTACTCTGTCAGTTGTAACCAGTTTCATTAAATTATTTTTGGTAGCATTCCTATGTTGAAGATTAAAAAAGAATTTGGTGCATTTTTCCCCATATTCCATCCAGTTTGCTTTATTTTTATAATATATTACACTTGATCTTTCTTGAATAAGTTTCTCAATTTCTTTTTGTTTTTCCTCTAATTTATTCTGAGCCTCTATGTTACAGTTTTTATTGCCATCTATCTGTTCTGTTAGACTTTCTATTTCCTTTGTTAGTATAAACTCTATTGACCTAAATTGCTTTTGTTTTCGAGATGAGTACTGAATTGCATGGCCTCTAAAGGCACATTTAAAGGTGTCCCATACAATAAGGGGATTTGCTGTACCTATGTTATATCGGAAAAAGTCCGTTATAAATTCCTTTGTCCTAGTTAAAAATAAATTATCATACAATAGGCTTTGATTAAATGTCCAATATCCTCGCCCACGTGGAAATTCAGTAAGAGTAATGTATATGCCAATTATATGTCCCCTATCAACACTTTTTTTTTTACTTTTGATGCCAACGAGAATGAGATAAGAAAGAAGTCAAGACGACTAGCTTGATTGAGTCTCCGCCATGTATATCTCACTAGATCAGGATATTTAAGCCTCCATATATCTACTAGTTCTAATGTATCCATGACATTCACGATTTCCTTAAGAGCATGTGGGTGATTGTTTGTGGTGTGATTTCCTTTACGGTCCATTGAGCTATTTAAAACAGTATTATAATCCCACACCATAATAATATTGTCTTGAATTGCTTGCAGGGTTGATAATGTATTATATATATTGTCAAAGAAGTTTGGATCATCATTATTTGGTCCGTAAATGTTAATGAGCCATATCTGTTTATTGTCCAATAACATATTTAAAATAATCCATCTACCTTGCGTATCTATTTGAAAAATGTGCACATTCGGATCGAAATTACAATTAATATCATCACCCCTTTTGAATTTCTTTGCCCATGGGAGAAGTATATTTCGCCCCCCCCCCCCATTCCTTTTTCCACGCAACTTCATCTAGAATTGTTGAATGAGTTTCCTGTAAACAATAGATATTATATTCCTTCTCTTTGAGCCATGTAAATATTGTTCTTCTTTTGTTATTATCAGCTAAGCCATTACAATTATAACTGGCTATACTTATTTCACCATACACCATAATGAGATATACATTTCAAGTCTTTTTATCATTATATATGTTTAACATTTACCAATAAAAAATACCGTAATGATTGAGTGTCCATATAGCTGTACCGTGATATTTGCATTGCTACTAAGTATCCCTTCAATTGTTCTCCACTAATTCCCCCGCTAAAGCCCCTCCCCATCCCAAGTTGAGCCGTCATCCCAGTTATCGGCATCCCACCCACATCCCTCCGGATCCCTAGGGCCCCGAGAGGCCAGGACCCATCCTTCGAAAACAGCACACAGTGCCACGCACAAAACAGAAGCAGATTAACCGCCAAAAGCATTTCTAATGCTGTCACCTCTATATATATAACTATTTAAAAATATATATCTATTCAAATATCTTGCATATCTTATTTTCCATCATTATCAATTAATATGCGTAATAATGTCGGCAGTTCATGCATAGGATTTTAACATATAACCCGGATTGCCATTGTATTACATTTAATTTATTGACAAACAATTATTATCCTAGCAAATAATTACCGCGGTCCATCCCATACCCCCCCCCCCCCCCCCCCCAACATCCCCACCCCCCACAACAGATGCTGGACAAACACACACGCACATACTCACATACTCCAACACACTCAACCCCCCCCCTCTACAATCCACCATAAAATCAGATACTCAACGGTTGTTATATCCCAGAGCCCAACTCAAGAAAGGACCTGATTTACGAGTGCACATACAGTTACAGCTGATTGAGAGAGCATGCAAGATTGAGCAGAAATTGACAACAATGTGAGATTTTATTAATCTAAATCTATGTCAAGTACTAGGTAATGGAGATCAGATCCACCCTCTTCACCTGAGACACAAACACTCTGGTTCCCTGTTGTAACCATTTTTCCCAAGCATCTCCGTGCATTCAGACCTTTGATTATTTTGTGCCACTTGGGCCACAATGATAAACCCCCTCTCTGATTGTCCGAGTGTGACCCCCTCCCCATGGGTTACTGCAGCCAGTGTTGCCAGCACTGCCACTACCTGGGTGGGGGTACCCCACCGGAATCCCCACCGGCTAGGTACAAGGTCGTCAAGGTTCTCATTAGCAGCTTTGAGAATGTCCTTGTATATAATGCTCTCCCATCAGGGGGCTCTGGCTTTGTAGGACCAACCCTGCCAGGCAGGCTCAGAATCTTGAGGGGGCGGTGCTGCTCAAGTAGGTCTCTGACCGCATTTATTTCTCTGTTTAGGCTGCATACTCACAGCAGGTCCATAAAAGAGATGGGAACTTCTCTTTGGTGTATGGGTCACTCAGGTGGGTGTCCAGGATATAGGGTTGGGGATCTTTCCATCATGATAGGGCAATAAAAAAATTAGATTAGATGTATACTATATTTAAAAATGTATATCCCTCGTCTACACAAAATTGAAAGCTCTCTCTCACTACCCCTGCTCATAGACACCCGTCGGCTCTGGGATATGCAACCATTTCCCCTCTCACTCACTTAACACCGCACCTTTTCAAACACCAAAAATGCACACCACATGGTTGACTGCGGAGGAAATGGGCCGAGTGTGCAAACGCACCCACATCCCACACCTGCCGCAAGGGGGAAAGGACGCCGGGGAGAATAATAATAATAATATAATAATATGCCATTTAGCAGACGCTTTTATCCAAAGAGACTTACAGTCATGCGTGCATACATTTTTGTGTATGGGTGGTCCCGGGGATCGAACCCACTACCTTGGCGTTACAAGCGCCGTGCTCTACCAGGACCAACCACAACAACCGTCCGCCAAAACAACAATTGCCCGCCAAAAATGCCATGTTCTAATTAGTTGTATTTGAAGATGTATTATTCTGCTTGTTATCTTTTCTTGTTATATCGTTTTATCCTTTTTTAAATACTATACTTACTATAAATGTTCTTTAATATTCCAATCCCTATCATTGCTACTATTGGGTGTTCCATTATTTGACTCCTCTATTACAACTTTTAGAATATCCATGGAGTAGTCATTGTGTCTCTGAACATTTGGTTGTCAATATATAGTTTATCGACAACGAGTGCAACACGTTTCCCTTTTAATCTATTTTCCTTGAAGATTGGATACAGAACTTTGCGCCTTTCTGCAATCTCCCTCGGGAACTGATCATTCATGCCTATTTTTGTGCCAGCAAGTCTTTTACCAAGGCTTTTAACCATTGCTTTATTCTTAAAAAATGCAAATTTGGCAACAATTGGGCGATCATATTTCTGTCCTCTTTGTCCAAAACGGTGTACACGTTCGAGTTGGATTTTATCGACAGCCTCGAGTGGGATTTGAAGTGCTGTATGCCGGAAATCCTTCATAATATTCTTGGTTATTTCTCCCTCCTTTTCCTGAATACTCGTAAGTACTAGATTTTCTCTCATCGATCTAGTTTGGATGTCTAGTAAGGCTTCTCTCAAAAGGTTGTTCTCCTTTTTAAGTTTCCTAACGTCTGTTTCCATCTTAGTTAGTTACTTTAAATTTTTTGGTTTCTGTTTCCATTATCGCTGCTTTTTCGTCACTCATTTCAAGACTCGCTTTCAACTCTTCTACGTCCTTACTGACCAATTCTAGTATGCCCAATTTGTCATTTATCGACTTCAACAGGTCACTTTCCACACTTACCAGACCCAGCGGTGAAAAGCATAAATAATCTGTATCAGTCGACGAGTCGCGTTTTCTCTTGGGGATTGGTTCTCCTCGTTTATCTTCCGCCATGTTTGGTTGTTGCGTGTTATTGTAACATTTGTCGATATATTTCTCTAGCCTTATGATTTGCTTTGTCTTATTATAACATAATTTTATTTACTGCGAATATATGAAATGCTAATATTTAGTCTAACTTACTGATTTTGAATATAATGTTTTTATCTTGAGGTGGTTTGTACCTCTTTCTATTCAATACGCCATCTTGCCTCCCTGTCTCTTTCTCTCTCTGTGTCTCTCTCTCTCTCACTCTCTCTCTCTGTCTCTCTGTCTCTGTCTCTTTCTCTCTCTCTCTCTCTCTCTGTCTCTCTGTCTCTCTCTCCTTTGCACATTTATTGAAAATGAAATACAGAAATATCTAATTTATACTGAACGAAAACATAAACGCAATATGAAACAATTTCAACGATTTTACTGAATTACAGTTCATATAAGGAAATCAGTAAATAAATTCAGTAGGCTCTAATCTATGGATTTCACATGACTGTGAATACAGATATGCATCTGGTGATCACAGACACCTTTAAAAACAAAAGGTAGGGGCGTGGATCAGAAAACCAGTCAGTATTTTGCCTCATGCAGCATGACACTCCTTCTCATAGAGTTGATCAGGCTGTTGATTGTGGCCTGTGGAATGCTGTCACTCCTCTTCAATGGCTGTGCGAAGTTGCTGGATATTGGCTGGAACTGGAACACGCTGTCGCACATAAGTATTCACACCCCTGAGTCAATACATGTTAGAATCACCTTTGGCAGCGATTACAGCTGTTAGTCTTTCTGGGTAAGTCTCTAAGAGCTTTGCACACCTGGATTGTACAATATTTGTACATTATTCTTAAAATAATTATTCAAACTCGGTCAAGTTAGTTGTTGATCATTGCTAGACAGCCATTTTTAAGTCTTGCCATAGATTTTCCTGCCGGTTTAAGTCAAAACTGTAACTAGGCCACTCAGAAACATTCAATGTTGTCTCTGTAAGCAATTCCAGTGTATATTTGGCCTTGTGTTTTAGGTTATTGTCCTGCTGAAAGGTGAATTTGTCTCCCAGTGTCTATTGGAAAGCAGACTGAACCAGGTTTTCCTCTAGGATTTTGCCTGTGCTTAGCTCTATTCCATTTATTTTTATCCTATAAAACTTCCTAGTACTTGTCAATGACAAGCTTACCAATAACATGATGCAGCCACCACCATGCTTGAAAATATGAAGAGTGGTACTCAGTCATGTGTTGTGTTGGATTTGCCCCCAAACATGCCTCAAACATAACACTTTGTATTCAGGACAAAGTTCATTTATTTGCCAATTTGGCCTCTGCATGCCTCCGGAGGCTCTGCAATTGCGTCACACCTCCATACGGAGCCTCCGACCACATTTTCGGATCAAGCATAAACTGGCTTTTAGCCTTAGCGCTGAGACCTGTAGTGACGGTCACTCCTCAACCATGATATGCGTAGTGTTGATTTTCTGGTCTCTGAGGCACAGACGTATGGGCGAAAGGCCAGCAGTCAGCGCCAACCTTCTATGTGGCCTCTATTATACACGCAGGCACACACACACACACACACACACACACACACACACACACACACACACACACACACACACACACACACACACACACACACACACACACACACACACACACACACAGTTTTAGGTTATTGATTGTGAGAGAGCTGGGGGACAGACCGTAATAGGCGATTTGAGAGTACTCTGACAGATAAAACCATCAATAGAGCCAATACGTCACCACTCAATGACAATCAGTACTGTTAAATGGCCAGGCTGTGACATCTAAAATTGATGCCACATTCAGTATGCTCAAATCTAAGACCCTTTCAAAACCATTTACTAAAGTGATATGATTAATCCTTTTGCTCGTAATGTCATTTAAATTGAGTAACACCAATGACACATTATTTAGACACACCAAATTATCAATGGAATCATAAAATGTATGACATGCTAAAGGGTATAAAACATTGGGACACAATATGTTATGTTACTTGTTATGTGTGACAAATGCACATTTTAGAGTGGCCTTTTATTGTCCCCAGCACAAGGTGCACCTGTGTAATGATCATGCTGTTTAATCAGCTTCTTGATATGCCACACCTGAGGTGGATGGATTATCTTGGCAAAGGAGAAATGCTCACTAACAGGGATGTAAACAAATGTGTGCACAACATTTTAGAGAAATAAGCTTTTTGTGCATATGGAACATTTCTGGGATATTTTATTTCAGCTCATGAAACATGGGACCAACACTTTACATGTTGCATTTATATTTTTGTTCAGTGTAATAGTGATTTGTATTGTAAGGGGGGACTTGCTGATGTGTAGTACCCAGTTTTGTGCAGTTTAGGAAAACTGAGAAAACTGATATTATGCTGTATATGATGGATATGGACTCAGACCTTGGAAGAAACTGACTTACAATAATAACAGTGATTGCTGTTGGGGAGGGTGGGGTATATTGAGCCATTTTCTACATTCAGCATCACTACATCAAGGGAAATATAGTATTCTTTCTAACAAAGATATCTACATATATTTCAGGATGTTGTCTATCCCTGGAAATAATCAGAATTGATGTTGTCCAAAAAAAGTGGCACAACATACCCCAGGTATGGGGTAAGTTGAGCCACCTTGGGGTAAGTGGGGGATGGTGCTGGTAGGTCAAAGTTTAATTCATGGAATGGGGGTGTGGTATATTGTATATCTTAAATGTATGCCTACATTCAGATATAGATCTCTCTGTTCAATATCACTTACCCTTCCATTTCTTGACCAGTTGTCTGGGACGGAGATGTTGTTTCGATGTGCCAACTCGTAGGCAAGTTCTGTGCATTTGAGGTTACTAAGCCCATGAAACTGATCTGCGAGATTCTTGATATGTTTAGCAAGCTCAGAGTCATCAGGTAAGTAAGACCTTATGTGCCTCTGCTACTCTATCACAGCTCCTCCTTCGCACAGCTACTGTACATGTATATTTTATTTTTTGTCAATGTACCTCTTCAGTGTCATTCAGTCTATTTTTTCCTCCCTTGCTGCTGATCGAATTGACTTTATCCCTTCTCTCACTTCCTTGTGTAACCGGTGTGAAATGGCTAGCTAGTTAGCGGTGCGCACTAGTAGCGTTTCAATCGGTGACGTCATTCGCTCTGAGACCTTGAAGTAGTTGTTTCCCTTGCTCTGCAAGGGCCGCAGCTTTTGTGGAGCGACGGGTAACGGTGCTTTGAGGGTGACTGTTGTCGATGTGTGCAGAGGGTCCCTGGTTCAAGCCCAGGTAGGGGCGAGGAGAGGGACGGGAGCAACACTGTTACACTTGGCTGCTCTCTTAAGAACCTCACAGGGGGCTAGACCCCTGCTTGTTTTACATTAAATGTACATTTTGTATACATGGGCAATGATGTCTGCTCTGTAACAATACAAAGGCACTTTACAAAAAAATAATCTAATCTTGCATTCATGGCTCAATTTATCCCAAGGCAAACATTGACTATCTTAGCCCACACAGCTACAAGGATGCACTTTCATGCTAGGTTTAGGACCTCATATTGTAGCTTATAGAGACCCCAACTGATCTACTTTGATTTAGATACAAGCGTCATGAAACCTATAACGCAATAAATTCATTTGACTTTGTGAATAAAAATGTTGGACCTAACTTGATTACCACTTTTTCTATGTGGTTTCTTCTTTCACAGACTCCATGAAATGATGACCTCTTCCTAAATATTTGGTCACATTAATAATTTTGTGTATGGTTTCCTAGAAACATGGGGTGGCTCAACTAACCCTTTGGCTCAACTTATCCCACTCTCCCCTAGTTGGAATTCAAGCACACTGCTTAACATAACACGCACACACACCATAACACCCAACTGTGATTTAATTAGTGTGTGTGTGCATGTGTGTGTGTGTGTGTGTGGGTGGGTGATTTAAGTATTTTAAGACGAATCATCAGCAGTGACATTTCTAGAGAGCCATCCAAGCCATACTACTCATGATGACATCCCTAACATGTTCTTATCTGCTTTCTCCTGTGTGTGGTGGGACAGACTGATTGACAGATGTTGAATCTAAGGCCCAATTCTCACTATTGACCAAACCATACTACACTCTTGAATAATGCAAGAATTCACAAGCATGTGCAGACAATTAAAGGGTTTATTTTCTTGTCTATAGGTTATATACATTACATTTTAGCTTCAAGACAAAATTACAGAGTTGCTAACAGCAGTCTTCATCAAGTAACAATAGACTATCAAATGAACGATTAACCCTCTCATACAAATATAAAAATACAGTAAGCCTACCGTACAACATTACAACAAACCACGCTTCATTTTTATCAACATCATGCAAATCATTACATGTAGTAAAAGCTAATTGCGACTGATAATGTGAGTATAAGTGAATTCACTGCCACAAGCTGTTTCATATGGAAGCTCAAACCTGCCACAAAAAAGATAAAATAAAATGCCTCATGATTTGTCAACGTGCACAATTAGTCTGTGCTTCAGTCTGATCAACTGTAGTATACTGTTAACCACAGCTGCAGGTAGCCTAGAGAAGCCTATGCACTCTGATCCAATCTAGACCTGGCCAGGGGAAACGTAACGTCATATTTTTATAGCCTAAGCTATGTATTTCTAGCCTAAAATAGGCCCATTTATTTATGTTCAGGAAAATGTGAATGTGATAAAATTTGGTTTATATTCAAACATCGGCTGGCTAGGCTACCTAGTCCTTTTCAATCCAAAATGATTGACTGGAATTAATCAAATCAACACATTTGATTGACATACTGTATGAGTATATTTTTTATTACAGATGCAAAGGCCTACACGATGCAACCCTGCATAAAGCGAGCTCAGCCCTGTTAGTTTTATTGTCCAATCGCAGTTGTTGTCTCTTTGTCTGTGTAAAGGGTTTAATGTTTTCATCCTCACTAGGGCCAGGCGTTTTTCCAGCCTCCTCTGGTGGGTGAGTATAGTGAATGACACTCTGCAGTAATACCCTCTGCAGCGCACTGCGATCAACACAGCCAAGGTCGACATCTGATGTTCCAGGTGCAATCAAATCACATACACCTGCATAAGCACATGAACAAGCACACACACACACACACAAATTTGCAGGCTCACAAACACACATGCTCACACACACATTTACAATATACACTTTTACAATATTTACACTTGCAAACATTGAGTGCACACAAAGCCCTTGTAATTACAAGCACAATATGACTATAACCAAAAAGCAATTGACCAAAGATAAGAAGTGTAACATAAATTACCTATTACATAAAGCTGCATGGCCAGCTGGAACACAATGGGGCACTCTGATGTTGACCCAGCAGAGTGAGATATTTGTTTTTCACTCAGGCCCATGGTTTACAGTAGGCCTTCTGTTCAGAGAGAGAGAGAGAGAGACAGATGCACATACACTAGACACACACACCAGACCAGAGAGAGAGCGGGGGAGAGACAGCGAGGGAGGACAAGAGAAAGACCAAAGAAAATAATATTTGTTTTATTACGAAGCATCTCTGCCGCTGGCGAGAAAAATACAAAAGGTCATCTTTATTATTGTCTCACCACGGTTTAGGAGAGAGGGATGGATGGGGAGGAGGGAGAGCGCGGGGGAAAATTCTCACCATGCATAGTCCGTCTGTTGAGTGCATGAGACACGTGTGACTGTGATGTTGACACATGACAACAGTCCCTATGGAACATGACCAGAGGAGAAACAAGACAGCCCTTCACCATTGTACTTATTATCTATAGTCACACACAATTACCACAACAGCCCTTTAGAATTAGAACATTTCACTAAAGCAAATCAGTGCTTCCAATTCTCTCTGTTTTCTTTGTGCATAATCTTTGTTTTATATTCTGAGAGTAGCCCGTCTTTTTTCCTCTTGCACCTGGAAATAACCAACTTTGCACAGGACTGGTCAGAGGCAGTATGTGTCTGTGTGAGCTTGCGCGTGCATTGGTGTGTATGTGATCTGTACGGGGGACAGATGTTCAATGTTCCTGTGTGTGCCTTCTGTCTGCCGTCCTCTGGGGATATTCTCTGTAGGAGTGAGTTGTGCATGTTGCGCATGTGTGTAGAGACAGAGAGTGTGTGTGTTAAGTGCGTTTATGTAGACAACGAGTTTGTGTTGATGAATGAGCGTGCATGTGAAATGTGTGTGTGTACTTGTTTTCCTACCTTATCAGGACCCCAATGTCCTAACAATTCCCCCGAATGTCCTGACAAGGTAGTAAAACAAGTCCTGAATTTGTTCAAATGCTATTTTAAGCTTAAGGGTTAGGTTTTGGGCTTAAGGTTAAGTTGAGTTTTTTGGGGGGTTAAGGTTAGGGTTAAGGTTAGAGTTAGGAAGAAAAAAAATGTAATGGTCAAACATCTTTACTCCCCAAAAAGTCCTGAAATGTCATGAAAATAAAGATGTGAGTGTTTGGACAGCTATCGGCGGTTACACAGGCAGCACTTGAATGAGCAGTCTTTTAGTGCGTGTGAACTGTTGGGGCGAGAGGTAATATGACCACAGGCCCAGAGTGGGCCTCACTACTGTGCAGACACGCACACACACACTGCAGAAGAACGGTCTGTCCGTAGTACAGTACAAAGACACACACTCATTCATTATTCTTCCTGAATTTCATTTATAAAAATAAACACTGTCTTTTTTTCTCTTCTGCTCACCCCCCCCTCTCCTCTCATCACGTGCCATTCCTGCTGCATGTGCATGTGCTTTCCATCTTTCTAAACTCCTCTTTCCATCTCCTCTTTCTAAACTCCTCTTTCCGTCTCCTCTTTCTAAACTCCTCTTTCTAAAATCCTCTTTCCATCTCCTCTTTCTAAACTCCTCTTTCCATCTCCTCTTTCCATCTCCTCTTTCCGTCTCCTCTTTCTAAACTCCTCTTTCCAGCTCCTCTTTCTAAACTCCTCTTTCCATCTCCTCTTTCTAAACTCCTCTTTCTAAAATCCTCTTTCCATCTCCTCTTTCTAAACTCCTCTTTCCATCTCCTCTTTCTAAACTCCTCTTTCCATCCCCTCTTTCCATCTCCTCTTTCTAAACTCCTCTTTCCATCTCCTCTTTCTAAACTCCTCTTTCTCATCACAGAATTCCTAGAATGGACAAGTCCATCAAACCATGTCAATGGCAACCCAATATGCCTGAGATAGTATTAAGGATTGTGATGCATACTTGCCATGGGACTTTTAACACATATTCCAATTTTCTCATCCTCTCTTTTTCCATGGAAATCTATGTGTATCTGTCTGTGTGTGACTGTTATCTCCTCTCTGGTGACCAGAGATAATGTTATTATGTTGGAGTGGACAGAAGGTCTGCCAGGTTCATAGGAAGTCTGATTGGAAAATCACAATCACCAGATTAGACTGCTGACCCACTGGGTGGTAATGGCTTTTCCTACCACTGAGCCCAGAAACACATTTCAGCCTATTCCAGACTATTTCAGGTGTGGATGAGCCAGAGAAAGAAAGAGAGAAAGAGACAGAGATGAGAGAAAGGGATGAGATGAGTCAGAGAGATCAGGGTAGCACCATTAAGGCCGTCTGTGTCCAGGACTGATCAGAGGGAATGAACGGCTGGACTGAGCACCCCAATACGACCAGATGCTCTTTGATAGTGTGACACCCACACGGGAGACTAATAGAGGGTAGGAGACCATATAAACCAGCCTTCACTGCTGCTCAGAGAGAGAGAGAGATGAGAGAGAGAACAATGAGAGAGATGGATAGAGAGAGAGCGAGATGTAATGATTGTGTGTGTGGGGGTATGGTTATATAAGGTATTGACACAGCAGTGTCTGGGCCATGACAGAGAGGTGACTGTATTGATTAAATGCTCTCCTGCTGTTTCTCTGCCTCATTATTCCATCCATCAGTGATCTGAGATTAGCATCAATAACAGCCAGGGAACACAACACACAGAGACTGCCTCTGTCTCTCTGTTCCTGACCTCAACCAAAGACCACAACCCAATCACTAGCTGTTCTGTTTGGTGTGGGAGGGCATGCAGTGCACATTAGGTAAGGGAACATTGGCTGAGCAGAGGTCCGCCTGTGCAGTGGGATGGCAGGATGATACCATCCCTTTATTATACAATTTAGTCATTTAGCAGATGCTCTTATCCAGAGCGACTTACAGTTAGTGCATTCATCTTAAGATAGCTAGGTGGCGCAACCACATCACAGTAAGTATATTTTTCTTCAATAAAGTAGCTATCAGCAAAGTCAGAGCTAGTACGGAGGGAAATAAGTCAGGTGCGAGTGTTAGTTCACATAAGGCATAAGGTGCGGGATTATCTAAGATACTCTTTGAAGAGTTAGGGTTACAGATGGTTCCACCATTTGGGGTCCAGGACAGAGAAGAGCTTGGACTGGGCTGAGCGGGAGCTGCCCTCCCGTAGGGGTGGGAGGGCCAAGAGACCAGAGGTGGCAGAACTGAGTGCTCGGGTTGGGGTGTAGGGTTTGAGCATAGCCTGAAGGTAGGGATGGGAAGTTCCTCTTGCTGCTCCGTAGGCAAGTACCATAGTCTTGTAGTGGATGCGAGCTTCGACTGGAAACCAATGGAGTGTGCGGAGGAGCGGGGTGACATGGGAGAACTTGAACACCAGGCGAGCTGCAGCATTCTGGATAAGTTGCAGGGGTTTGATGGCTCAAGCAGGGAGCCCAGCCAACAGAGAGTTGCAGTAGTCCAAACGGGAGATGACAAGTGCCTGGATTAGGACCTGTGCTGCTTCCTGTGTGAGGTAGGGTCATAATCCATGGATGTTGTAGAGCATGAACCTGCAGGAGTGAGTCACTGCTTTGATGTTTGCAGAGAACAACAGGGTGTTGTCCAGGGTCACGCCAAGGTTCTTTGCACTCTGGGAGGGGGACACTGCGGAGTTGTGAACCATGATATAGAGGCCTTGGAGCGGGCAGGCCTTCCCTCGGAGGAAGAGCAGCTCCGTCTTGTTGAGGTTGAGCTTGAGTTGTAGGATGTGGAAAGGGAGGAGAGTAGGGTCGAAGAGGCAGAATCAGGAGACAGAAGCATTTAATAGAAAGGAGAGATGATAGGATAGAAGAGGAGAGAGTAGTGGGAGAGAGAGAGCGAAGATTGAGACAGCGCATTAACATCTGGGTAGGGGCTCAGTGGATAGGGTTGGGGGAGAGGGTGACAGAAAAATAAACAAAGTAGTGATCAGAGACCTGGAGGGGGGTTGCAGTGAGATTAGTAGGCGAACAGCCTCTAGTAAAGATGAGGTCAAGCGTATTGCCTGCCTTGTGAGTGGGAGGGGACTGCGAAAGGGAGAGATCAAAAGAGGCAAGGAGGGGAAAGAGAGAGTTGGAAAGAAATTACTTGAAGGCAGACGTCGGAAGTTTGAAGTAGCCAAGTACGAAGAGTGGTAAGCCATCATCAGGAAATTAGCTTATCAAGGTGTCAAGCTCATTGATGAACTCTCCAAGGGCACCTGGTGGGTGATAGATGACAACAATGTTAAGCTTGAGTGGACAAGTGACAGCGACAGCATGGAATTCAAATGAGGAGATGGACAGGTGAGTGAGAAAGAAAATAGGAAATCTCCACTTGGGAGAAATGAGTAGCCCTGTGCCACTACCACGATGACCAGATGCTCTCGGACTATGAGAGAAAACGTAGTCAGATGAAGAGAGAGCAGCTGAAGTAGCAGTGTTCTCTGGGTTGATCCATGTCTCCGTCAGGGCCAAAAAGTAAAGGGACTGAAGGGCAGCATAGACTTGAGATGAACTCGGCCTTCTTGACCGCATATTGGCAGTTCCAAACGCTGCTAGAGACCAGGAATTCCACATGGGTTGTGCGCGCAGGGTACACTGAATTAGAAGGTTGCAGCCAAGGGGTGGGGAGCATCTGTAAAGCCTACAGGAAGAGGAGCGAACAGGTATAGAAAACACACACAGTTGCCAAAGCTATGAAAGAGAGTGGTGTGGAGCCTTCCTCAATTTTACTTCCTCTAATAACTCCGCAAAACAACTAGTCAAAATGTATTTGTTTCGCGACGAGATCGCCGCTAACACAACTACCGGTGGAGACTGAAGTACTAATACTAATTGCTAATTGCCTTGCAGAGGTGAGGTGTGAAATATCGAAATGTCTGTTTGTAGCCAGCACTTTAAGCCAGAGGATTTTGAAACAGAACTGAAGTCTCAACTGATGGGGTTGCCATGTTGTCGAATGTTGAAAAGGGATGCTATTCCATTGATTTTCCCCTTCACTTCAAAAAGGAAGGCATCCGATCAGCCAACATCAGCGCAGCAGAAAAGAGCGAGCTAGCTTTCAGAATATACTGGCTAGACATTCCAAAACATATCAATGTAATTAGCCAGCTTATATATGGCAATGTGATTTGTAACATTGCCGCTAACATTAGCTTCGTTAGGTTACGTTAGTTAACCTTTAGCTAGCTAGCTAATGAACTACCACAGATGGTAACGCAACTGTTTTCTATTTAGAGTCCGATCCCATGAACATCTGCAGATGCATCAACATCAAGCTCAGCACCAGGAACTAGTGTAAGTCACAATCTAATATCGACTAAATCTTTCCATGACTCCACGATGAGCAAATACATCTACTGGAACTAGGCATAAACATGGTTTGTGTCTTGTTGTCATAGTTGGTGTGTTTACAAGTAGGCTACAACTTCTACTGTAGTTCTCTGTATTATGGAGGCTTAGTTGATTGTTCATGCAAGGCTTGAAGTCTAAATTGGAGAAAGGGAGGTATTAGAAAGGAGGGGATGTTGTTGGTGACTGACTGATGTCTGTTGGTGGTGGGTATTGTGTGTGAAGGTTAGTATGCATGATTTATTGACATGAAGAAAAAAAACTGCCTATTCACTCTATTGTTGGCAGTGCTTGTCTACATAACAGCACAACCACAAGCCAACACTTTACATGTTGCATTTATGATTTTGTTCATTATATAAGCGCAACATGTAAAGTGTTGGTCCCATGTTTCATGAGCTGAAATAAAAGGTCCCAGAAATGTTCCATATAAACAAAAAGCTTCTCCCAAATGTTGTGCACAAATTTGTTTACATCCCTGTTAGTGAGCATTTCTCCTTTGACAAGATAATCAATCCACCTGACAGGTGTGGCATATGAAGAAGCTGATTAAACAGCATGATCATTGCACAGGTGCACCTTGTGCTGGGGATAAAGGCCACTCTAAAATGTTCCGTTTTGTCACACAACACAATGCCACAGATGTCTGAAGTTTTGAGGGAGCGTGCATTTGGCATGCTCATTGCAGGAATGTCCACCAGAGCTGTTGCCAGATAATTGAATGTTAATTTCTCTACCATAAGCCACCTCTGTTGTTTTAGAAACTTTGGCAGTACGTCCAACTGGCCTCACAATCGCAGACCATGTGTAACCACGCCAGCCCAGGACCTCCACATCCGGCTTCTTCACCTGCTAGATTGTCTGAGATTGTCAGAAACTGTCTCAGGGAAGCTCATCCGCGTGCTTGTCGTCCTCACCAGGGTCTTGACCTGACTACAGTTCGCCGTTGTAACCAACTTCAGCAAATGCTCACCTTCAATGGCCACTGGCACGCTGGAGAAGTATGCTCTTCACAGATGAATCTGTACCCGGCAGATGGCAGACAGTGTGTATGGTGTCGCGTGGGCGAGCGGTTTGCTGTCACCCTTAGAGTATGTTTGGAATGCTCTGGATCAACATGTACAACAGCGTGTTCCAGTATCCGCCAACATCCAGCAACTTCGCACAGCCATTGAAGAGGCGTGGGACAACATTTCACAGGCCACAATCAACAACCTGATCAACTCTATGCAAAGGAGATGTTTCGCGCTGCATGAGGTAAATGGTGGTCACACCAGACACTGACTGGTTTTCTGATCGACGTACCACGTAGCTACCTTTTGTTTTAAGGTATCTGTGACCAACAGATGCATATCTGTATTCTCAGTCATGTGAAATCCATAGATTAGTGCCTAATGACTTTATTTCAAGTGACTGATTTCATTATATGAACTATAACTCAAAGAACTGAAATTGATGCATGTTGCGTTTTATATTTTTTGTTCAGTGTAATAACCATCATATCGAAGTAAACTTGAAATCACGCGAAGATATGGTGTGTGGTCCTCCCACCACGACTTGGGAAAGCATGCAATTTATTAGACTACAGACTAAATAAGTTATGATGAACTTCACAGGGTGGTGAAAGTGCAAGGTGATTCGCTTGATGCTCCTTTCCAATAACTATCGAGGGTCCTATTCTGGTGACATGATGATCGATGCTTGGCTGCCATTAGACAAATTAAAACAATATTGCTCTTTTGTCAATAATAATCTCATCATGTAGGCTATACCTGCACTGTATCCGCGAGCTGTTTTTTTTGAGTGCACCTGCCAATACCAGATTGTGCACATTCGCTATATAGCGCAACATTTTTTGTGACAAAACCATCAGTAGGGTTGAAAATGCGATGGAAACTCATTTAACTTGTATTTTTTATTCGGTACATGGGAATTTAATCGCAAAAGTTTTTGTTAATGTGCACTACGTCATCACGCACAGACTTCTATCCGCAACAAGTCAATTTGATGGAAACATCTCTGGTGGGAAAATGTGCATATTTTACTTATGCATTTTTTAGAATATTCACATGAAAATCTGTCGCCAATTAGATGGAAACCTAGTTACTATAGCAAATAAGTAGACATGGCTTGTATTCAAGAACACAGCAGCATGCAGGAACAGTTATGACATATACAGTAGAATAAAAATATACTACTAACGCTTTTAATAAATAGTAGAGTTCTACAAAGGGATATGGTGTATTTGGGTGGTGCAGTGAGGTGTTCGGAGTCACTTTGATACAAGGGGAGATTGTTGTTATGGGACCTTTCACATCTCCTCGAGTCATCAACTTCTTTGTATTCAAGCGGTATTGTCTGTGAGAGAAAGACGAAAATGCTATTACACATTCATGAGCAATCATTGTGTACTGTCTGTATTCCTACTGTAGCAGCATTGTGTAGAATGAGATATCTCACAGACACGTTACCTAGCTAGCTACACACAGGTATAGTTACTCCAAGACTAATATGAGTCATGAAGCCAAAGTCATTCCTTTACCCTCCGCCAATATCAAAACATTTCTCTGGTTTTGCTCCTAATGAGAGGCACTGAGGCTAGCTAGGCTAGTTAGCTAGCTAGCGATAAAGTTAGACTACAGTACATTTTAGGTATAGCAAACACAGCTAGCTAAACTTGGCTAGTAGTGGTACTAGCAAGCCCCGTTGTACTGTACTGAACAACTGCCTTGTGTAAAAAAGAAAGCTTATATTGCTAGCTAGCTACCGACAGCAAAACAACTTACTAGTTTGTCATATACCCTTCTGAGTCCTGGTCCAGCTGGTCTCGCAATTATTTTTCTCGCTGTCTCAACAGTTCTTCAGTGTATTCCGGCTCAAATAAATAGGGCTGTATGTTCCTATGTAAAAGAACATCAAAAAATGTTTTGTCGTCCAGCTCTTCTTGGAAAGAGGAATCATCAGAAGCAGCAATTGTAGCTAATTATTTAGCAATCTTGGATAGACAGTGCACGGTAACATAGCTCCGGTGAAACTGTAAACTAGTACTGCACCCATTTTGAAAATCCTGCCTTTGAGGGTGGGAACAAGGAAGTATGGCTCCCGTCAGGCTGTCTTTACAAAACCAGGGAAAATGAGTCAACCGAGTTATCCTGCAATGTCCTGGCAGATAGGAACCAATGGCTCTATTGAACAAGGACAACCATACCTACACATGCTGCTAGTATGATACGCAAAGGCCACAATAATTGCTACAAAACATGACGCCATACATTTTTAGATCAGACAGCAGGCTCAATCAACCAAGGACGTCACAAAAATTCTAAAATTCAGCTATAGTGTATAATTATGTCAGAAACACCCTCTCATCACTCATAATTATGTAGGGAGACTGAAAAATCCCAAATATTGTCTAGTGGTGAAGTTTCCCTTTAAAGTAGATGGCCCTAGCTAGGAAAAACACAGTACTAGACAACAGATTAAGACTAAAATTATCCTTACCACTCCTGCTGCTGCTACTCTGTTTGATTATTTATGCATAGTCACTTTAACTCTACCCACATGTACATATTACCTCAATTACCTCGACTAACCGGTGCCCCCGCACATTGACTCTGTACCGGTACCCCCTGTATATAGCCTCACTACTGTTATTTGATTTTACTGCTGCTCTTTAATTATTTGCTATTTTAAATTTACTTATCGATTTTTTTACGTAACACTTTTTAAATTTTTTCTTATAAACTGCATTGTTGGTTAAGGGCTTGTAAGTAAGCATTTCACTGTAAGGTCTACCCCGGTTGTAATCGGCACATGTGGAAAATTAAATTTGATTTGATTTGAGTAATAATAACAACAAAGGAGAAGTTACAAATTCACTTTCCTCTGTTCAAACAGTCTAATCGTAATTCTCTTTCACCCAAGGGGTTATGGTAAGTGGTAGTTAATCATATGACGTGGTTGTAGCCTGTAGAGTGGGACTCTTCTACTGTAAGTGTAAAGGACATGGTGTTGTTTGAGTAACTTTGCTTTGGATCTGAAAACTTGTGTTAGATCCCAGGGCTAATGCTTTGGCTTTACCTCAGTGGGCTAACATGGCTTGGAGTGATACAGAAAAACAGGGTTCAATACCCAGTCATTTACATACATGTATGCCTTGTCTGACTGTCTCACGCTCTCTTTCTCAGGTACGGCTCCTCAGCGCCATGAACAAGATGAAGAACTTTAAGCGACGTTTCTCTCTGTCCGTCCCTCGCACCGAAACCATAGAGGAGAACGAGTTCACCGAGCAAATCAACCAGCTCAACATCCAACACACTCAGGGTAAGACCTTTAACACTACCTAATTCTACCCAACAATGTCAAATGACACACAGCAATTCTCTCCTCTGTCCTTGTCTCCAGTGGGTCTTGCTGTTATGAGCGTTGCTAATGAATGACCAGTCCTTTTCACAACGTATTGGGACCATATTTAGACACAGGAAGCTCAAAGTCCTGATCCCAGATCTTACATTACTCCCTCCCGCCATTCATTCATTCCTTTATTAATGGATCAGGCCATTATTGGATCCATTTGTAATCAAACCACCAGCCCAGTCATCTCTGTACCAGCCCCAATTAGTCTCCACAGCCCGATTAGTAGCACTGATTTCCGGCTGGGCTGAGGGAAGGCTGGGGGTTAGATGAGGTTAAGACACACATTTATACAAGCTCTGAGTGGAGAGATGGAGGAGAGGTGAAGGAGAAAGGGAGGTGTGTGTGAGAGAGAGAGTAATAGGGGGTGCTAGGAGCTGAGGCTGATGACAGTAAGCAGGGTTCAAGACACATTTATACAAGTCAATCTCCCTCGCTGTGGGCCACTGGGTCAGAGTAACAGCCATCCTCCCATCTGGCCCCAGTCTACCCTGCATCAATGACAGAAAACAATGTTGATAATATTGATTATTATTATTTTAATTATATTAATATTGTAAATCTCCAAAGTAAGCTTTGGCAATATGTACATTGTTACATCATGCCAATAAAGCAAATTTAATTTAATTGAAAACCTTTTAACCATTGTGTTCTTGGTGTTCACCATTTCTCATGCACACTTGACACAGCAACACTTGACCTCATAGTTACTTCTCTCACTATTGAGGCAGCTAACCTTGTACTGAAGTTTAGTTTATTAGGATCCCAATTAGCTGGTGCATATGCAGCAGCTACTATTCCTGGGTTCCACATAAAAAACATGTACATGAAAGATTACAGAACAGTTATAGACAAGAACATAAGAAGTCAATGAGCACACTGGGATTCAGAATGGAGGTCAGGATGGATGGGAATGTAGCGTTGTGTTATGCCAGCGGTTGTCAGCTGTCTGGGGGAAGCAGCTGTGTCTGTGATCTAACCCCAGAGAGCCCTGTACCCCTCTGATGCAGACACAACTCCATGTCTGAGAGAGTGAGAGAGTGAGAAAGAGAGATAGAGGTGGCGACAGAAGTGTTAATAGGCTCTCTGTCAATCCAGACATTCTACCCTTCACAACCCCTTCTTCCATCACAGCCTCTTTCAGACAATAACTGAACAAAAATGTCATGAAATAATCCTTGATTTGAATCAGGGCAATGCTGTCCAACTTTCTGACCATGTTTGGAGACGGACTTGGCTCACATTTTTCCCAGGATTAACCACATTCCCTGGATATTCCTTTCAACTCCTAATGAGGTTGGGATTCAACATCAGCAACATAACCTTTCCTAGACTTTCAAATAATGTTTTTTCACATTCAAATATAGTTCAATCAAATTCCTTTACACTGAAATACCATAACACACAATACATTTGTCACATCAGAGGAGCTGTCTTTACAGTGGTCATATATTTATTGTTTCAAATACATCTTTATTGCAAACAAAAAGAGAATAACACAATCAGGTCGCAGATCAGAATTACTATCTAGGTTCCTTAGGGAAGCTTTATCAACATAATATCCCCTTCAGTCGCCCATCTCAGCTGGTAAGCAGCTGCATCAAACTTTAAAAGACAGAGAAAATTCACACCTGAATTAGACTGATTAATTCAGTATCATACCCCACAGGCTAACACACAGACACGCACATCTACAGCGTTACAGCTAATCTAATGAGACATCCCAAATCAGTTTGGATTCACACACAAGCCTAACACAATTACCACTCCACTACTGCAGGATTAGCTCCTAGCTATGTGTGTGTGTGTGTGTGTGTGTGTGTGTGTGTACCAGGGAGGCCACCCACCTGCCACTATCAGTCTAATCTTTAAGTCAATCTAATACAGCAACCTAGTTTATATCCAGTGCAGCTTCTCAATTAAATCATCACTTTGAAATTCTAACAAGTGTACTGATGGAAAGATAAATCAGTTAATCAGTTCAGATCATCACATCAATCACTGTCATACTAACCTTTAACAGAGCCAGCCAGAAAAGAATGGATGCCCCCTCTGTAGAAACATATTAGTAGCCTACAACCATAAGCTTCATTAGAAATCACCTGTAGTGAGGAACCAAAAGACAGCAGACAGTTCGGGCTCCATTTTAACAAACCTAACGCAATGGTAAATCTAAGCGCAGGCGGTAGCTCTATAGGTTCAGGGGGGTTTCAGAAATATTTTTAGCTATTTTCACTATTATAATTATCAGCGCACTTGCTGGCATTGGCGCAAAAGGGTTGGGTTTTGATGAATAAACAAGTTGTGGGTGTGTCGAGGCTTGGCCCCGCACTGGCCAATCAGAATGTGCTCCATGGGGATAATGTGGTTGCTTCAAGCTGTGCATTTACGGTCTTATGTATTGCCTTGGAATCAACTCCAATTCCAATGTAGTCCGTTATAGTCAAATGGTTTACAGAAACTAAATAACAAAATGTAGACCTATCTTTGCCAAATATGTTAACTTGAACCCATTTGCAGTCCACACTGTTCCAAGTAATTGCATGGCTTCAATAGTATTCACACTGAAATGGGGGCTAGGCCTACCGTAAATTGCATTATGGCTGAGCATGGACATGCCAAACATTGTCAATAAGCAAGATTAAATTCATTATTGATAAGGCCTAAAAAGAGAAAGAATAATTCTAATCAAATTCTAAACAAAACAACAACTTGTTTTAAAAAGGCTATGACACACTTACAGGCGCCATCATTTCTCCCAGTGGGCATATACTATTAAAACAAGGCAGAGTATGTTGGTTTTTACGCACATCCAAACTTTTCATAGTAGCTGAACAAAGATCCAATATAAATATAAAGGGAGAATGTCCACTCACCTTTATACTTCTCCAAAATAGGCCTATGTTTTATGAACATAATCAGAACCATCTTACAGATCACATCACATTCACACTTCTCCAGAAGTTGCATTGCATGCGCGCCACGGATGTTGTAACCATAAAACAAGGAAGGTGAATCATTCTAATAAGATTGGTTGTAATACAATTAAAACGAAAAACAAGCAATGTTGTTTTTTAAACAATAAATACATGTAAAATGTAATGATATCATAAGATGGGCAGGATAAAAAAAAACAGGCATTGCTGTTGAACCAGCCTTCGTTATAGTAGGCCTAAGGGGGGCTTGGGTTTTACAACTGAAAACAAGCTATTTTTATAGGTTACAGATAACTTCTAAATGCGAGGTTCCCCGGTATTCACCGCGGTACTCATCTCTCGTTTCACGATGGGCATGGACACGTAGCCTACATCATGGAGGGGTTTTTACGCACGTCCAAAACGGGACCTACATGGCTTGTCACGCCTGCTCCCGCTCCCCTTCCCTGGCGCTCGAGGGCGCCAGGCTGCCCATCATTACGCACACCTGTTACCATCATTATGCGCATCAGCGCTCATTGGACTCACCTGGACTCCTTCACTTTGTTGATTGCCCCTTCTATATCTGTCTGTTCCCCAGTTTGATCCCCGTGTCTGCATTAATGTCGTTATGTTTCCCCTGTCCAGACGCTGTCCATGTTTTGTTTCATGTCTGTATGTATTAAATGTTCACTCCCTGTACTTGCTTCTCATCTCCCAGCGTCTGTCCTCACATGGCTAAAATAAATGTGGGCCTGCCTGCAATGCATACTGTAGATACAAAGGGAATTTCAGTTCAGTTTTACTCCTCTCAAACTTGACATTTTAATAAAGCTTTGGTGATTAAGATTTTTTTCCAAGAGGTCTCAGGAGGCAAACCCTTTATCGGCAGTCTTGACTACTTCGCGATTGCATTGGGCAGACAAAGAAAAGCCTTAATTGAGACGAGGGCAGGCTATGCTTGGTTTTTAATCAAATAAAACAAAATGGGAAAAAACATTAGCTTATGTTTCTAAATACAAAGTATACAGGCATCAAAAGCACATTGGGCTACTCTTGTTCCATGCGCATATGGGCAGTGTGTGTCATGGCTGGATAGGCTGTGTTTCCGCTGTCAAAATTCATGCCATAACCAACTGCTTTACTGCTAAAACAAGCTTTTGGTTGGTCTTAAATATCCCCATCAGAGCTTCCTGAAATTAGCACTTTGGATCATGTTTTTACAGGACACATCTCAAATAAACAGCAAAAAAATAAACTTCCTTTTTCAGGACCCCGTATTTCAAAGATAATTAGTAAAAATCCAAATAACTTCACAGATCTTCATTGTAAAGGGTTTAAACACTGTTTCCCATGCTTGTTCAATGAACCATAAACAATTAATGAACATGCACCTGTGGAACAGTCATTAAGACACTAACAGCTTACAGAAGGTAGGCAATTAAGGTCACAGTTATGAAAACTTAGGACACTAAAGAGGCCTTTCTACTGACTCTGAAAAACACCAAAAGAAAGATGCCCAGGGTCCCTGCTCATCTGCGTGAACGTGCCTTAGGCATGCTGCAAGGAGGCATGAGGACTGCAGATGTGGCCAGGGCAATAAATTGCAATGTCCGTACTGTGAGACGCCTAAGACAGCGCTACAGGGAGACAGGACGGACAGCTGATTGTCCTCGCAGTGGTAGACCACGTGTAACAACACCTGCACAGGATCGGTACATCCGAACATCACACCTGCGGGACAGGTACAGGATGGCAACAACAACTGCCCGAGTTACACCAGGAACGCACAATCCCTCCATCAGTGCTCAGACTGTCCGCAATAGGCTGAGAGAGGCTAGACTGAGGGCTTGTAGGCCTGTTGTAAGGCAGGTCCTCACTAGACATCACCGGCAACAATGTCGCCTATGGGCACAAACCCACCGTTGCTGGACCAGACAGGACTACCAAAAGTGCTCTTCACTGACGAGTCGCGGTTTTGTCTCACCAGGGGTGATGGTCGGATTCGCGTATATCGTCGAAGGAATGAGCGTTACACCGAGGCCTATACTCTGGAGCGGGATCGATTTGGAGGTGGAGGGGCCGTCATGGTCTGGGGCGGTGTGTCACAGCATCATCGGACTGAGCTTGTTGTCATTGCAGGCAATCTGAGGTGGCAATCTGGGGTGGCAGGTAGCTTAGTGGTTAAGAGCGTTGTGCCAGTAACCGCTGGTTCTAATCCCCGAGCCGACTAGGTGAAAAATCTGTCGATGTGCCCTTGAGCAAGGCACTTAACCCTAATTGCTCCTGTAAGTCACTCTGGATAAGAGCGTCTGCTAAATGACTAAAATGTAAATGTAAATGCAATCTCAACGCTGTGCGTTACAGGGAAGACATCCTCCTCCCTCATGTGGTACCCTTCCTGCAGGCTCATCCTGACATGACCCTCCAGCATGACAATGCCACCAGCCTTACTGCTCGTTCTGTGCGTGATTTCCTGCAAGACAGGAATGTCAGTGTTCTGCCATGGCCAACGAACAGCCCGGATCTCAATCCCATTGAGCACGTCTGGGACCTGTTGGATCGGAGGGTGAGGGCTAGAGCCATTCCCCCCAGAAATGTCCGGGAACTTGCAGGTGCCTTGGTGGAAGAGTGGGGTAACATCTCACAGCAATAACTGGCAAATCTGGTGCAGTCCATGAGGAGGAGATGCACTGCAGTACTTAATGCAGCTGGTGGCCACACCAGATGCTGACTGTTACTTTTGATTTTGACCCCCCCTTTGTTCAGGGACACATTATTCAATTTATGTTAGTGACATGTCTGTGGAACTTGTTCAGTTTATGTCTCAGCTATTGAATCTTGTTATGTTCATACAAATATTTACACGTTAAGTGTGCTGAAAATAAACGTAGTTGACAGTGAGAGGACGTTTATTTTTTTGCTGAGTTTATTTCCATCTCGCCCATCTGAGCGCAAGTGATCTGATATAAGACAGGTACATTTCCGAACATAGCGTTAGGGCTGGAAAATGCCAGTGCTCCAGTTTACATGACGAAAATTGCAAACTAACGTGCGTTTGACACTAGCGCTACCTTAACGCCAGCCGGAAATAAAGCCTTTCATGTCTTTGTCCACTTCTCCAATGATTGTGTTTCCTAACTGGCTTAACCCTTTACTACATAATTCACTTCATCAGATACATCTCCCATCTCAGATAGGATAGGACTAGAACATTGTGTGTGCGCGTGTCTCACCTGCCCTGGCCCCAATTAAAAGCAGACAGATCAAAGGGTTGCTGTAACTGTGATATTTAAATGATGAGCCAAACAGGCTCCCTTTCTTTCTCTCCCTCTCTGTGCCCACTCACAGCAGGAATATTAATCAAACTTAGAATCAAACTCACCATTCATCTATTGCCACTTCATTCCATCCAATTCCCTCTCTCTCTCCTTCATTGATCTCTCTATTCGATCTCTCCATCGCCCTTTTGTCCCATCTATTTTTGTCACCTTTTTCTAACACCATTAAGAGAGCTGGTTAGATACTTGCCTCCTGCCTCTGAATCATTAACTTTTATCTCAACTCAAATCTATCATCTAAATCTCCATCATCACCTGAATGCATGTACACCAAAAATGGTATCTGTGTGAGTCTCTGTGTGTGTGTAGGAGTAGCCAGGGCTTTTGAATTTCCACTAATAAAAGGAAGGCTGTGATATTGTATCTGTCAGAGAGAAGGAGACAGAGAGGGATGCAGACAGAGAGAGAGAGAGCTCACTGGGCACACACTGGTTGAAACAATGCTGTTAACACGTCATTTCAACGAAATTACGTTGAATCAATGTTGAATAGTAATTGAATTGACATCTTCGCCTAGTGAGAGAGAGAGGATATCTCCCGCCGTTTAGCCCCATGCTCACACGCTTTTGTTAACAATCAGTGTCTCCATGGAAACACGGAGTTAAAGAGCTCACTGCAGTCTACATCAAACACCCTGAGAGGAAGCGGGCTGAACACACATTCACATGCGCACGCGCACACACACACACACACACACACACCCATCCAATCAGTATACATACAGGTATCCACATACACAGACACATACACAGAGGTGTCAGTCGATGCGCTGGAACAGACATATCCACTCCAAACACACCCAACAGCAGCTAGACCAACAACCCATTCACACACAGGATCAAACCAAGGCTGAAACGCGAGCTGTTCAGAGGACTGTAAACACATGCACACATTTCCACACTGTAGCTGATGCAGCCTTGTGTAGTGTCCAGACTGAATGAGTGCTGTATTATTTATTCATAAAGAGCAATTGTCCACTCAATCTGCTGTGTACAACACTGAAAAAGAGAGGTTGTTCAAGCAATCCTGTCTTTGTGTGTGTTTAAGGCTACAATATGGAGTATTTATCAGCATCTGTGTGTTGCATGTTTTTCCATAACACTAAAGTGTGCGTTCTCGCTCTCTCTGTCTGACCTACAGCACTGACTCCAGACAGCCTGACCCTGCCTTCGCTGCACCCCGAGGCCAGTCCCAGTCCAGTGAGCCCTGAGCCAGCCACGCCCGGAGCACAGTCCCCCTCCTATCTCCAGTACCGCAGCAAAGCACCACACCGACACTTCTCTATGGTGGTGAGACAGGGAGGGATAGTTACGGAGAAGGAGAAATATAGAACGTTTAGAAATGATAAAGTTCACATTGACATTTGATATTTTATTAGGATCCCCATTAGCTGTTGCAAAAGCAGCAGCTACTCTTCCTGGGGTCCACACAAAACATGAAACATTACATAATACAGAACATTAATAGACAAGAACAGCTCAAGGACAGAACTACATACATGCCAATTAGTATAGTATAGCTCAAAACACCAAAGTGGTTCCAATCCGAAAGGAACTGCTATACTGAGAGGGACACCAACATAAATATAGCCTCCTGTACAAATTAGGTAACACTTTACTTGAAGGGGGTATACATAAGACATTCGTAACACCTTTATAAAACCAGTTATTACACCTTTATGATATCATAAGAGCTACTGACTGCGTTCCTCTCCTCCCTCTCCAAGCTGAGTGGCCATAACGTCCTCTCAGCCTCAGAGCAGCAGCTGCTATACAGCCCACAGGGAATTACAAGCCATCGTCTGAATGTTCTTTCTTTTCCATCTCTTGCCTTCTTCTTTTTTTTGGGTTCCACATAACCCGCCGTGCCAGACACCTTTAGTTAGAAAATTAAACCGTCTTACTTTTCAACAAAAATAACTGCAAAGAGCGACAGTCACAAACACGTGTTTGTGCATGCACAAGCACACACACACCCATCCACCCTGGGGAAATTCACATACACACAAACACCTTATTTTAGACAGTTCCAGATGTGTGCTGCAGGGGGAAGTGTGAGATAGATAGTCACTCACAGGAGAAACTGTGTCAGAGGGTGGGAGAACAGATGAACTGAACAGAGGACTGATTCATCTTGTCTTACATTAAGACAGGTCTCCATTCAGAACCACAGACAGAATAGACCCACAGACAGAAGATGACATTCTCAAACTAATGGTCATCTAGTCAATCCTAGCTTTAAATAGCCACAATCACTCCTTACCTCTATACTGTAATAACCGATCACAACATTAACCTAAAACTAACCCTACAAATAGCACTGTTGGCAATTTGGAAAGTCATAGTCAATCAATTAGCAATATAATAATACTCTTAGCAATACTCTGAGATTAGAAAGGTTCAGAATTCATGTAAGATATCAGCACAGTTGAAAAATATATGGCACATGGAACACAAGAGAGGGTGGTCTACAGAGATAGGTGGGATGGGCTGAGAGTAGCTGTGAGGTGGGATTAAAAGCTCATGATCTGTAATAGTTAAGACCGAAAATACCATATATACACACCGGTTATGTCTGAGTACCATTGAATGTGTAAATCAAACTATATTTTCTGTCATGTAATACTGTGTATAGAAGTACCATGTATGTGAAATGTATGAATAATGTGTATGTAACAAAATGGCTGTAAAAAAGAAAAGGAAAAAAAGTTAAACAAAGTTACTTTTGTCCTCCGAAGATGGTGGGGTGGTGGATGGAGCAATACATAATAATAATAATGAACGTTCTGGTGCAATGTTTCATTGATCATGTGAGAATATTGCCCATTTATGATGTGTGTATATTGACAAATAATGATTGATTGTGTGCGAGTATTGCATATCGATGACTGATTGATTCTCTGCAGGATGTGAGTAAGCGTATGTCTCTGCCCATGGACATCCGCCTGCCTCCAGAGATCCTCAAGAAGCTGCAGATGCAAAGAGAAATGGAGATTGAGAACAACTCTCCTCCCTGCAAACCCCTCAGCCGCATGTCCCGACGGGCTTCACTGGTTAGTACCCCTATATACTAATACAGTGGTTCCTGACCTTTTTCGGTTACTGTATCACCAACTGAATTTTGCTCTGCCCGGAGTACCCCTGAAGTACCCCCTCATTTGAATTTTACCAGTAGGCCTATGGTGTCATGAGTCTTCTCGAGTACCCCCTGTGGATAGGCCAAGTACCCCCACTGGTCCTAGTACCCCTTGTTGGGAACAACTGCTCTAATACCCCTATACCCTAACCCAAACCCCTCAGCCGCATGTCCCTACGGGCTTCACTGGTTAGTATCACATACCTCAAACTCCTATACACCCACACCGGAATACCCTAATACACCCATACCCTAAATCAATCCACTCAGACGCATGTCGTGACGGTCATCACTGTTCAGTACCCTGTACCCCCTTATACCCCTTTACACCCATACTGCAGTACCCTAATACACCCATACCCTAAATCAAACCCCTCAGCTGCAAGTCCCTGCGGGCTTCACTGGTCAGTAGACTACCCCCTATACCCAATATCACAGTATCCCAATAACATGATCCCTAAACCATATGGTCATAACCATACATACAGTGCCGTGAAAAAGTATTTGCCCCCTTTCTAATTTTCTCCACTTTTGCATATTTTTTTTATACTGAATGTTAATCAGATCTTCAACCAAAACCTAATATTAGATAAAAAGGAACCTGAGTGAACAAATAACACAACAATTACATACTTATTTAATTTATTTCATAAACAAAGTTATGCAACACCCAATGCCCCTGTGTGAAAAAGTAATTGCCCCCTTACACACAATAACTGGTGGTGCCACCTTTAGCTGCAATGACTCCAACCAAAGGTTTCCTGTAGATTTTGATCAGTCTCTCGCGTCGCTGTGGAGGAATTTTGGCCCACTCTTCCATGCAGAACTGCTTTAACTCAACGACATTTGTGGGTTTTCAAGCATGAACTGCTCCTTTCAAGTCCTGCCACAACATCTCAATCGGGATTAGATCTGGACTTTGACTAGGCCATTCCAAAACGTCAAATGTGTTGCTTTTTAGCCATTTTCACGTAGACTTGATTGTGTGTTTTGGATCATTGTCTTGGTCCTGAGTGTGCATTCCACAGTAAGACCCTCATACCAACGGTCAAGTAGTGTGATGGTGTGGGGATGCTTTGCTGCCTCAGGACCTGGACGACTTGCCTTAATAAAATGAACAATGAATTCTGCTCTGTATCAGAGAATTCTATAGGAGAATGTCAGGCCATCTGTCAAAGTCCAGACCTAATCCCAATTGAGATGTTGTGGCAGGACTTGAAACGAGCAGCTCATGCTTGAAAACCCAAAAATGTTGCTGAGTTACAGCAGTTCTGCATGCAAGAGCGGGCAAATATTCCTCCACAGCGATGTGAGAGACTGATCAACAACTACATGAAGCGAAGTCAGGCGCAGGACACAGAGCTAATCGAAAACGTACTTTACTCGTAGGTAACGTAAATCACATAACCTCCACGCAGGGAGGAACAAACCCGCTCACCAGACGACAACCAAACATGAAAAAACACGCACAAAACACAGTGGGAGCCAGAGGGATAAATAGGGAAGAAATCAATACATAATGGGAACCAGGTGTGAACAATAAAGACAAAACAAGTAGAACACAGAAACATAGATCGGTAGCAGCTAGTACTCCGGCGATGACGAACGCCGAAGCCTGCCCGAGTAAGGAGGGGCAGCAGCCTCGGCTGAATCCGTGACCCCCCCCCCCCCCCCCCCCCGACGCGCGGCTCTAGCCGTGCGCCGACAACGGCCTTGGGGACGGCCAGGAGGACGCGGCGCAGGGCGAGTCGGATGACGACGGTGGAAATCCCTCAACATGGAGGGATCGAGGATGTCCCTCCCAGGGACCCAGCACCGTTCCTCCGGACCGTACCACTCCCACTCCACGAGATACTGCAGGCCCCCCACCCGACGCCTCGAATCCAAGATGGAACGGACCGAGTACGCCAGTGCCCCCTCGATGTCCAGAGGGTACCCCCTCGATGTCCTCAGACTCCTGAAGTGGACCAGCTACCACCGGCCTGAGGAGAGACACATGGAACGAGGGGTTAATACGATACTCAGGAGGAAGCTGTAACCTATAACAAACCTCGTTCAATCTCCTCAGGACTTGAAATGGCCCCACAAACCGCAGACCCAGCTTCCGGCAGGGCAGGCGAAGGGGCAGGTTTCGGGTTGAGAGCCAGACCCGGTCCCCCGGTGCATACACGGGAGCCTCACTGTGGTGGTGGTCGGCGCTCGCCTTCTGTCGCCTGATGGCCCGTTGCAGGCGTACATGGGCAGCGTTCCAGGTCTCTTCCGAGCGCCGAAACCACTCCTCCACCGCAGGTGCCTCGATCTGGCTCTGATGCCAAGGTGCCAGGACCGGCTGATAACCTAACACACACTGAAATGGAGAAAGGTTAGTGGAGGAGTGGCGGAGGGAGTTTTGGGCCATCTCTGCCCAGGGGATAAAACCCGACCACTCCCCCGGCCAGTCCTGGCAATAGGACCGCAGAAACCTACCCACATCCTGGTTCACTCTCTCCACCTGCCCATTACTCTTGGGGTGAAAACCTGAGGTCAGGCTGACCGAGATCCCCAGATGTTCCATGAACGCCCTCCAGACCCTTGAGGTGAACTGGGGACCCCGATCAGATACAATATCCTCAGGTACCCCGTAGTGCCGGAAGACGTGTGTAAATAGGGCCGCCGCAGTCTGTAGGGCCGTAGGAAGACCGGGCATTGGAATGAGACGGCAGGACTTAGAAAACCGATCCACAACGACCAGGATCGTGGTGTTCCCTTGTGACGGGGGAAGGTCCGTAACAAAATCCACCGATAGGTGGGACCACGGCCGTTGTGGAACAGGTAGGGGTTGTAATTTCCCTCTGGGCAGGGGTCTAGGTGCCGCTACCTGACCAAAGCCCCGGATAAACCTCCGGTAGTAGTTGGCAAACCCTAAGAATCGCTGCACCTCCTTAACCGTGGTTGGAGTCGGCCAATTACGCACGGCCAAAATGCGGTCAATTTCCATCTCCACCCCTGACGCGGACAGGCGGTGCCCTAGGAAGGAGACAGACTTTTGAAAGAACAGACATTTCTCCGCCTTGACATACAGGTCATGTTCCAACAGTCGACCAAGCACCTTGCGCACCAGGGACACATGCTCGGCTCGTGTAGCGGAGTATATGAGAATATCATCTATATACATCACTACACCCTGTCCGTGCAGGTCCCTGAAAATCTCATCTACAAAGGATTGGAAGACTGATGGAGCGTTCATCAACCCGTACAGCATGATGAGGTACTCATAGTGCCCAGATGTGGTACTAAATGCCGTCTTCCACTCATCTCCCTCCCGGATACGCACCAGGTTGTACGCGCTCCTGAGATCCAATTTTGTGAAGAAGCGTGCCCCGTGCAATGACTCCGTCATACTAGCAATGAGCGGTAGTGGATAACTGTACTTGACAGTGATCTGATTGAGACCCCGGTAGTCAATGCACGGGCGTAAACCTACATCCTTCTTCTTCACAAAAAAGAAACTAGAGGAGACAGGTGAAGTGGATGGCCGAATGTATCCCTGCCCCAGAGATTCGGAGACATATGTTTCCATAGCTGCCGTCTCTTCCTGTGACAGGGGATACACGTGACTCCGGGGAAGTGCAGCGCCTACCTGGAGATTTATCGCACAATCCCCCTGTCGATGGGGTGGTAATTGAGTCGCCTTCTTTTTACAGAAGGCGAGAGCCAAATCGGCATATTTGGGGGGAATGTGCATGGTGGAGACCTGGTAGGTGTTTCCATAGGTTGCCCCTATGGAAACACCTCCCCGAGCACTGACTTGACCATCCCTTGAGAGCCCTCTGTTGCCATGAAATCGTGGGGTCATGAGAAGTTAACCAGGGAAGCCCCAACACCACTGGAAACGCAGGAGAATCAATCAGATAGAGACTAATTTTCTCCTCATGACCCTCCTGCGTCTTCATCCAGAGTGGAGCTGTGACCTCCCTAATCAGGCCTGACCCTAAAGGGCGACTATCTAAGGCATTTACATGGAAGGGCACATCAACAGGAACAATAGGAATCCCTAAACTACTGGAAAACTGACGATCAATAAAGTTCCCAGCTGCGCCTGAATCTACAAGCGCCTTATGCTGGGAATGAGGGGAAAACTCTGGAAATATAATATCAATACACATATGCGCAACAGGGAGCTCTGGGTGAGTCGGGTGCCTACTCATCTGAGACGGTCCACCAGTGCTCTGCCTACTGCCTCGACTCCCTAAAGACCCTCCCCAGCACCGACCAGCAGTGTGTCCTCTGCGGCCACAGTTGGTGCAGGAGATGGCCCTTCTTCTGGTCTCCCTAAGCACAGCACCTCCGAGCTCCATAGGGGTAGGGTCGGAGGTGCTGGGGGGATGGAATGGACGGCCCCTGATCCGGACGTCCACGGGTTGCCAACAGGTTATCCAGCCTTATCGACATATCCACCAGTTGGTCCAGTGTAAGGGTGGTGTTCCTGCAGGCCAGTTCCCGACGAACGTCCTCTCGTAGGCTGCATCGGTAGTGGTCGATCAGGGCCCTCTCATTCCATCCTGCGCTGGCAGCCAGAGTCCTGAAGTCCAGTGCGCTCCTCTTCCCCTGTCTGAGGTGGAATAGACGTTCCCCCGCCGCTCTCCCCTCCGGTGGATGATCGAATACCGCCCGAAAGCGGCGGGTGAAATCCTCATAGCGTACTGACGCTACGTCTATTCCTCCCCACTCGGTGTTGGCCCACTCGAGCGCTCTCCCCGACAGACAGGAGATGAGGGCGGACACGCTCTCGTATCCCGAGGGAGCCGGGTGGATGGTAGCCAGGTAGAGCTCTACCTGGAGCAGAAAACCCTGGCACCCGGCAGCTGTACCATCGTATGCCCTCGGGAGCGAGAGCCGAATCCCACTGGACCCAGGTGACGAAGGGGTGGACAGCGGTGTGGGTGGTTGTGTAGTTGGAGGAGCTGTATGATAACCACCTCTCTCCCATCGCTCCATGGTGTTCAACACGCGCTCCATTGCGGTGCCGAGAGTCTGGATCATGGTCGCCTGCTGTTGGACACGTTCCTCCATTGATCCGGACGAAATGAATGTACCTGCTGACTCCATTAAAGGTGCGTGTTTCTGTCAGGCGGTCAGTGTGATGCGGTAGGACGAAGTCAGGCGCAGGACACAGAGCTAATCGAAAACGTACTTTACTCATAGGTAACGTAAATCACATAACCTCCACGCAGGGAGGAACAAACCCGCTCACCAGACGACAACCAAACATGAAAAAACACGCACAAAACACAGTGGGAGCCAGAGGGATAAATAGGGAAGAAATCAATACATAATGGGAACCAGGTGTGAACAATAAAGACAAAACAAGTAGAACACAGAAACATAGATCGGTAGCAGCTAGTACTCCGGCGACGACGAACGCCGAAGCCTGCCCGAGCAAGGAGGAGGAGCAGCCTCGGCTGAATCTGTGACATATGCTAACTTTAGGCTACCTTGTGTGTTTTTCCATACAGTCTGACATTGGCTTTGGAAAGCTGGAGACGTATGTGAAACTGGGAAAACTGGGAGAGGCAAGTATGTCACTATGGTTACGTTCTTTCAACTGCAGTTTAAGGCACACATCCAGCTGATTTAGTAGGTGCAGGATACAGAGAAATTAGAGTTTTTTTAACTAAAATGTGTGTGGGTATTCCCAGTGTGGTTATTCAGTGCGTGGGTTTTCACCTTCCTTTTAACCCATGAAGTGAGGGGAATTTGTGTATTTCATAAGTGAAAGTAAAATAAAGTATTTTCTTTATAAACATTTGAATTATGAAAGATTATGAAATTACGTTGAAAAGCGGAAAGGTTACATTCCAATCCTATTTCTAAGCTGCTTGGTCAAGCCATGTGGGGGGGTGGGGGCATTGCAATTTCTATAACCATATTAAAGAAGGGGGCATTGCAACTTCCAGAATACAATACATCCCAAGCTCTTTTGTGCTGTTGCTATAAAGACCTCCCTTACCAGTAAACACGAACACATTTGGCCGACATATCAAAATGTGTTGGGAATATGTAGTGTGGAGAGCGTTTGCACATTGGGAAGACGTCGCTGAGACATCAGAAAATAATGTTGATGCCTGGCCGACGTACAGTGCATTGGGAAAGTATTCAGACCCCTTCCCTTTTTCCACATTGTTACGTTACAGCCTAATTCTAAAATTGATTAAATTCATTTTTTTCCTGATCAATCTACACACAATACCCCATAATGACTAAGCAAAAACAGTTTAGACATTTTTGCTAATGTATTAAAAATAATAAACAGACCCTTTGCTATGAGACTCGAAATTGAGCTCAGGTGCATCCTGTTTCCATTGATCATCCTTTAAATGTTTCTACAACTTGATTGGAGTCCACCTGATTTGGAAAGGCACACACCTGTCTATATAAGGTCCCACAGTTGACAGTTCATGTCAGAGCAAAAACCAAGCCATGAGGTCGAAGGAATTGTCCGTAGAGCCCCCGAGTGGATTGTGTTGAGGCACAGATCTGGGGAAGGGTACCAAAAACATTCTGCAGCATTGAAGGTCCCCAAGAATACAGTAGCCTCCATCATTCTTAAATGGAAGAAGTTTGGAACTCTTCCTAGAGCTGGCCGCCCAGCCAAACTGAGCAATCGAGGGAGAAGGGCCTTGGTCAGGGAGGTGACCAAAAATCCGATGGTCACTCTGACAGAGCTCCAATGTTCCTCTGTGGATATGGGAAATCCTTCCAGAAGGACAACCATAATATAATAATAATAATAATAATAATATGCCATTTAGCAGACGCTTTTATCCAAAGCGACTTAGTCGTGCGTGCATACATTTGTGTGTATGGGTGGTCCCGGGGATCGAACCCACTACCTTGGCGTTACAAGCGCCGTGCTCTACCAGCTGAGCTACAGAGGACCATCTCTGCAGCACTCCATGAATCAGGCCTTTATGGTAGAGTGGCCAGACGGAAGCCACTCCTCAGTAAAAGGCACATGACAGCCCGCTTGGAGTTTGCCAAAAGGCACCTAAAGGACTCAGACCATGAGAAACAAGATTATCTGCTCTGATGAAACCAAGATTGAACTCTTTGGCCTGAATGCCAAGCGTGACGTCTGGAGGGAACCTGGCACCAACTTCGGTGAAGCATGGTGGTGGCAGCATCATGCTGTGGGGATGTTTTTCAGCGGCAGGGACTGGGAGACTAGTCAGGATCAAGGGAAAGCTGAACAGAGCAAAGTACAGAGAGATCCTTGATGAAAACCTGCTCCAGAGCACTCAGGACCTCAGACTGGGGCGAAGGTTCACCTTCCAACAGGACAACGACCCTAAGCACACAACCAAGACAACGCAGGAGTGGCTTCGGGACAAGTCTCTGAATGTCCTTGAGTGGCCCAGCCAGAGCCCGGACTTGAACCCAATCAAACATCTCTGGAGAGACCTGAAAATAGCTGTGCAGCGACGCTCCCCATCCAACCTGACAGAGCTTGAGAGGATCTGCAGAGAAGAATGGGAGAAACTCCCCAAATACAGGTGTGCCAAGCTTGTAGTGTCATACCCAAGAAGACTTAAGGCTGTAATCACTGCCAAAGGTGCTTCAACAAAGGACTGAGTAAAGGGTCTGAATACTTAGATAAATGTGATTTCAGTTTATTTTGTATACATTTGAAAAAAATCTAAAAACCTGTTTTTGCTTTGTCATTATGGGGTATTGTGTGTAGATTGATGAGGGGGAAAAACGATTTAATCAATTTTAGAATAAGGCTGTAACGTAACAATGTGGAGTAATTCAAGGGGTCTGAATACTTTCCGAATGCACTGTATAAACTATGTAGAACTGTAGAATTTAGAATGTAGATATTCTAAATATATCTGTGAGACGTCTTGCCAATTAGCAAACGATGTCTAAACTGCATCTTCCCGATGCATCATGTATACATCCCCTGGGCAGAGGTATCTGTCCTATCTGGGTTTGTTGTCCCTCTCACACATTTATTCTGTCACACACCGACACAAACACACGCATACACAGAAAATGTAATATGTTGTTCTCAAGGCATAAAATGCTGAATTCTGTGTAGAATATTGTTCAATCAAAGACAGGCTTGGCTAAGACTATGTATGCTATATTGCTTAATTTCCTGCTACAAAAGGAATAGGCTACTAGCAAACATTGTGACAACCAACTACATACTGTGTGACAACCAACCCCGCGATGGGGTTGGTTGTCACAAGTGGACAGTGTGTGTTTGATGGCTTATAACTCCATGTTAGAATAAGATGAAGATAAAAAGGGTCCCCATTTCAACCCAAGACCTTTCTTTCTATTAAATGTTGAAAAGAGTCTTGTAAGACATACTCGTGCTAAGAAATACACACAAGAGTGAAAAGTGTGACAACCAATCCCAGTCTCCCCTACTACATACCTAGTTCTACATAGCAATATGAGATTGATTTATAGAACTGGGTATGTACTCTCACACACAGTGGCTACTTCCTTTATCTGTTGTCTCAGACTGTACTCATGAATGCCCAGCTACTGTTATTGCAGAGTAGAAGTCAGACTGAATAGGCTACATCTGTCCTAATCATGCTCACTCATAAGGGTCAACAACTGGGCTGCATCTCATTTCAGATAGTTGTCCCCTTCCATCCGCCCTAATTCACTCCCTTTCACAATAGCTGGATAGGTGTAAGCAATCCCTGTACTTAGTTTAAAATACCTTACATCCTGCCATGAGACAAGCCAGTGTTTCAAGAAAGAGACAGCAATGACATTAAGCTACCTGGTAGCCAAATGAACCTTGTTCTTTATAGGCTAGGGTTAAGGTTATGGGTTAGGGTTAAGGTTATGGTTAGGGTTAGGCTCAGTAGTTAAAAGAGTCAGGGTTAGACATTTGGCATGGCCATAAAGTGACGACCATTATATATATAAAAAAAACCTGACTGATGTGATTAACTAATTATTCCCGTTTGCTATTTCACGTTTCAATTACTTCCTGTTCCTGTGTAGGGGACGTACGCCACGGTTTTTAAGGGGCGGAGCAAACTGACGGAGAACCTGGTGGCGCTGAAAGAGATTAGGTTAGAGCATGAAGAGGGAGCGCCCTGTACAGCTATCAGAGAAGGTAAAAACACACAACACCCTATACAACCATAGTCTCGGAAATGCCAGACCTAGAGCAACAGCACTAGGTCTGGGAATTATTTTGGATTTTGGAGGACGCTCTTCACACAGACAACTCTCCCAACAAATCACGAGTTTGGGTAGGCGGTGCTTAAAAATAATCCCCTTGGAAACATGACAGAGGCGGACACACAATGCGGACGAAGATAGCTAGGCTAGTTTTAGCCACAGCCAGTCAGTGGTTATAAGCTTGTAACACTAACGTCATGGTGCATGCAAACTACTCGCTTGCAGAATACACTCATTGAAAATATCCTACGCGAGCTCCATCTAGCTAGCTGCCGGAAACGTTTACAGCAGGGCTCTGGGCTGATTTTCTGGCGTCCAACTCCACCCTTTCCTCTCTGCCAAACTGATGTCGGTAAAAGTACAGACGTGTATGCTGGAACATTGGTACATTGTGGGAGGCAACCTGTATGTCTAGAGCAGGGATGTCAAACGTCCGGCCCGCGGGCCGGATCAGGCCCGCAAACGGGTTTAATCCGGACCGCGAGATGATTTTGTAAAGTATAAAAATGCGCTGCAATTTTTCAATAAAATAAACTGCTGTTCCAATTGCGTCCACTGGATGGCGCAATAGCAATTGTGTTAAGCAAGCAAACTGCTTATACCGGGGCAGAGCAAGTAGGTCAAGCACGTGCAGCCAATGAGCTACTTTGTTTTGCCCGCGATATTTATTACGGCTTCTACTTTTAACATTATGTGCTTTGGCACCCTCATTGCCCCAATATGTCTCTGTCAAAAAAGAGAAAAGTGGAAGCAGAGTGCAGAGTGTTCCAAGAAAAATGGTCATCCTCCTATTTATTCACGGAATTGAATGGGAAAGCTGTATGTTTGGTGTGTTCACAGCATGTTGCAGTGCTGAAAGAATATAACCTTCGTCGCCACTATGTGAGTCTTCATGCCGACAAATATGACAACTTTCAAGGACAGCGGAGAAGAGAGAAGGTGAATGAACTGTTGGCGGGTCTGAAGAAACAGCAGTCTGTGTTTACTCACAGCCGAGACATCAGTGACGCTGCAGTGAAAGCTAGCTACCTCATTGCTAATGAAATCGCAGTGGCTTCAAAACCATTTAGTGAGGGTGAATTTGTAAAAACATGCATGATGAAGGCAGCGGAGATTGTGTGCCCTGAAAAGCGTCAGGCTTTTGTAAATATCAGCCTGACAAGAAACACAGTTGCAGACAGGATTTACGATCTTTCAGTGGATTTGGACAGCCAGTTGAAGCAAAAAGTAAAGTCATTTATTGCGTTTTCGGTTGCAATTTATGAAAGCACGGACATTACAGATGTTGCACAACTGGCCATTTTCATCCGCGGAGTTGATGACACATTGACCGTCACCGAGGAGTTCGTGGAGTTTGTGCCGATGACCGATACAACGACAGCAGCTGATATTTTTACCGCACTCGTCGGCGCGCTGGACAGGGTCGGAGTGGACTGGTCCCGCGCTGTCAGCCTGGCTACAGATGGTGCGCCCTCAATGATCGGGAAAAAAGCAGGCGTTGTGACAAAGTTCAGAGAGAAAGTGCAATCTGCAAATGGAGGACGTGATTTTTTGACTTTTCACTGTATTTTGCACCAGGAGGCTTTGTGTTGCAAGTCATTAAAGATGGATAACGTCATGAAGGTGGTCATCCAAACTGTTAATTTCATCCGATCCAGAAGCCTGAATCACCGTCAGTTTGACAGCCTTCTCAGAGAGAAAGACCACATCTATGGCCTGCCATACCACACTGAGGTAAGATGGTTAAGCCGAGGTGCTGTGCTGAGGCGTTTCTTTGATTTACGAGAAGAAATTGAACAGTTCATGGAAGAAAAGGGCAAACCAGTGTTAGAATTTCATTCCGCAGAATGGATGCAGGACCTTGCATTTATGGTGGATGTTACAGAGCACCTGAATAACTTGAACAAACAGCTGCAAGGGCGCAACAAAGTTGTCACGCAGTATTATGACAGCATACGTTCTTTCAAGTTGAAGCTGTCATTGTGGGAGACGCAACTTGCCGGTGGTGATGCAGCTCACTTCCCCTGTCTGAAAAATGTGTGCGCGACCCAACATGTGGCAGACATGAAGCGGTTCAAAGATAAAATAACGGGACTGTTACGGGAGTTTGAGCAACGCTTTCAGATTTTTGGTGAACTGGAGAAAGACTTCAACGTTTTTTGCTCGCCATTCACCGTGAATCCCTCTGATCTGCCCATCAGCATCCAACTTGAAATAATAGACTTGCAGTGTGACTCGGATTTGAAGGGCAAATTTGCCGCAGCTGGCTTGGACACATTTTATCAGAATCTCTTGCCAGGTTACCCCAACTTGACAGCCCTCGCTGCAAAACTGTTGTGCATGTTTGGAACCACATATCTTTGTGAGCAAGTTCCCTGTAATGAGCATAAATAAAACAAAGCTGCGCTCAAGGCTCACGCACAAGCACTTGAATCACATCCTGAAGTTGGCTGCCACTCAGGATGTGACGCCTGATATTGATGCGCTGGTGAAAGCTAAAAGATGCCAGGTATCAGGAGTCAAATAAACTATGCAACCCCACTTAGTGCTGCATGAGACACCCTGATATAGTTCTGTGATCTGTGATATACTTCTGTGAATCACTGAGGCATTGTGTGTTTGTGTGTTCTTTGTCCTCAGAACTTTCAAATAACTTGAGGTGTTTTATGATTAATAGTGATGTTGTGCTTTTGGACACACTGTCCTCAGGCTCCAGCTTTATGTTATATGTTTTTATGTTGATGTGCTATTGTTTTTAATTGTTTTTATTTTATTTGTATATTTAACCTATTCTTGACTCTGTGGTTTTTGCACTTGTTTGGGGAACAGGATTTCATTCTTTTTATCTACATTTCTGCCTGAGAAATGACACCCTGATATAGTTCTGTGATCTGTGAAACAGTTCTGTTAATCACTGAGGCATTGTGTGTTTGTGTGTTCTTTTTCTTTAGAATTTTCAAATAAACTTGACGTGTTTTATGATTAATAGTGATGTTGTGCTTGTACTATTTTGGACACACTGTCCTCAGGCTCCAGCTTTATGTTGTATGTTGATCGTATTAAAACAAAGAAAACAATCTGAAGTTGTTGTTTTTAAGTTATATATACCATGATTTTTCCGGTCCGGCCCACTTGGGAATAGATTTTCCTCCATGTGGCCCCTGAGCTAAATTGAGTTTGACACCCCTGGTCTAGAGAGACTAATACAACCATCAAACCTCTCCTAACCTATTCTCACCCCTCCTAACAAAACACATACTGCAACAACAGGGTTTTTGCCTCAGATTTACTACAGTAGCTTTTCAGAAGAACTCAGGAGTAGAACACTGCCACCCAGTGGAGCTAAAATGTCAATGGCATGTCCTCATGCCTCCATGCAGCCAGAGCAGCATCCAACCATTTTCTCTGTGCGTCTCTGCAGTGTCTCTACTGAAGAACCTAAAACATGCCAACATTGTCACGCTGCATGACATCATACACACAGAACGCTCCCTCACTCTAGTCTTTGAGTACCTGGTGAGTAGAACACACATCTTTCAAATACTTCATGATCAGTATAATAACCAGAGTGTTATATCTGCTTGTTTTACTTACAAGTTAAAGTTCTGCAATGGTGTGTCTGTGTGTCTCTCAGGACAGTGATCTGAAACAGTACCTGGACAACTGTGGAAACCTCATGAGCATGAACAACGTTAAGGTTAGTCAACCCTACTGAACACTTAATCATCATCATCAGACAGAGAAGTGAAGTCTTCTCTCCTTCTCTCTCTGTAGATCTTTATGTTCCAGTTGTTACGTGGTCTGTCCTACTGCCATAAGAGGAAGATCCTTCACAGAGATCTGAAACCTCAGAACCTGCTAATCAACGACAAGGGAGAGCTCAAACTAGCCGACTTTGGTATGATGCACACACACACAGTCTTCCCATACAGATACACTGACATTGGTAACCTAGCAACAGATCTCCTTCTATATTATCTAGGGCCGGGACGATAACAGCATCGCGTTACTCGTAAGTATCGTGGCAAGGAAACAAAACACGAAGCAGATTTAACTTCTTTAATGTTAGAAACAAACAGTATGTTGTCATCCAGAGTAATTTATTTATTTTCCAAGCTATAGCACACTATTTTACATACAGCAAGTTTTTAAAGGACCAAAGAGTTTGGTCTGCTTCCTGTTTTCTTTCTTGGCATAGAAAAAATATTGCGATATTGGTATCGTCCCAGCCCTAATATTATCCCTAACCTTTTCAACACCCATCCTGCATGTAGATAGAAGACCAGATCAGTAGATAAAATACTCCCTCTCTGAGATCCAGCTCATGACTGTTTATTTGATTGGTCAGGTCTGGCCCGGGCCAAGTCTGTGCCAACTAAGACCTACTCCAACGAGGTGGTGACTCTATGGTACCGCCCCCCTGAAGTACTGCTGGGTACCACAGAGTACTCTACACCCATCGACATGTGGTGAGTACATTACACACGCATATACACGTGCCTCCATTCTGACTCACAGAGACATTTCAACAAACCTACTCACTGTCACATTGATTAACCTTCATTAACACTACCAGAGTGAAAACCTAAATGAGGGAGAACATGTTTTGATTAGATTTGTATACAACACTATGAATCATCACAGCAACATAGCTATGCTGTTCCTTACCTTAACTTGCATGTAAGCCACCACTCCTGATATGGGCAATCACCATGGTGATCATTTCTGCATCACATTCATTAACCTTGAATCTCCAAAGGCTGTTATCCAGCAACACAACAATAGAGAACCTTTCATAAACTAATTTGCAAAACATTCCTTTCATCAGTGGATGGGTCTCCATCAGAGCAGACACCCTCAGTGATAAACAAAGGGAAAGTGTACTCTATGACACCCTGCCTCTTACACAGGCCTGCTTGTGATCCCTACACACAGTCTTTGATGTATGTGTGTCTCTCTGTTCTACCGACGAACCTCTTGCTGTCTGTCTGTGTGTGCGTGCGTGCGGTCCAGAAGTCCCCACAAGAATAGTAAACAAACAAAAATTAGACCAACTGGGGACATTTTGCCAGTCCCCACAAGGGAAAAGGCTATTTCTAGGGGGTTAGGGTTAGAATTATTGTTAGAATTAGGGTTAAAGATTATGTTTAGGAGTTAGGGTTAGGGGTTAGGGAAAATTTGATTTTGAATGAGTCAATTGTGTGTCCTCACAAGGTTAGCAAAACAAGACTGTGTGTGTATGCGTGTGTGTGCATGCTGGCCCCCATGTGATGTAATGTTATGATTCCATCAGTGTGTGCGTGTGGCTCCAGGGGTTTGTCATTTCCATGGAGACACTACCACCTCCCTTCAGGCATTAGTCTCCAAAGATACATTTGGCTGTGTTCGAGAGCATCAAAAGCGTGATGTATCATGGGTACATTGTGTCTGACTGACTGATCTACAAATAATATGGAGTAGTTATTTATGACACAAGGTGATTTGTAGATCAGTCAGTCTTGACTCAACTTTAAAGTCGGCTGTAATGTCGAACGTGCCCCTTCACTTTCCATTTAAATCCTATGTGTCTGTGCTTTCTGTGTGTGTTAAAGGGGCGTGGGCTGTATTCTATTTGAGATGGCAACGGGTCGTCCCATGTTCCCCGGCTCCACAGTGAAGGAGGAGCTGCACTTGGTCTTCAAACTCATTGGTAATTCTATTCTTTCATTTATACCACAGAGAGCAATCTTCCTGGGGTGAGTAGTTAGGATTCAAATACATACATACAGACAGACAACCCCCCCCCCATACAGACATAGAATATGAAGAATGACCCTCTCCCCTCACCCTCTCTCTCAGGTACCCCAACAGAGGACAGCTGGCCAGGTATCTCCAATAATGATGAGTTCAGATCCTACATGTTCTCCCAGTACAGACCTCAACCACTCATCAACCACGTGCCCAGGTTACACAACCACAACACAGCCACAACACAACCACAATAAGACCACTCACCAACCACTTGCTCAGGTAACACAAAATCACAACTAAAACACAAGTACTGTGTTTCCTCTCCAGGCTGGATACTGAGGGGATTGACATGCTTACTGCTCTACTCCTGGTAAGAAACCACCCCCACACCAACCTGTAACCACTAGTGTTGAATACCAAACCAGTATTCTGGTTTTAAGTGTGTATTTCTCTGTTTTATTTCAGTATGACACTAGGACCAGAGTCTCAGCTGAAGCATCTCTAAGACACCCCTACTTCCTCAGCCTGGGAGAGAACATCCACAGCCTCGCAGACAGTAAGACACACACAGATGTATTTGACTTTAGTCGTGTGCTGAGGATGATGTATTAAGTGGCAATTTATGTTTTGTGCATTATGTACAGAAAACACCATTGACCAATATTTCTCTCACCCCTCACCCTAGCCTCCTCAGTGTTTTCCCTCAGAGAGATTAAACTGCAGAAAGACCCAGGCCACCGCAGCTCAGTGTTCCAGCCTCCAGGTACAGTCTCAACACACTGCAACACATATTACTTCCATAAACCATCACAATAATACGAAACAACTACTGGAAATAAACCATGAAACATGTTCAGTTCAGTCATGTCATCCCCATGTTCTCTTTACCAAACCCAGGTCGGGGGAAAAACAGAAGGCAGAGCATATTCTAAAGGACGACCAGCCAGAGGAGTGCAGACAGGGTGAGACTATTCTGAGAGAAAGCCTCAAGGAGGAATTGGCTTTAAAGACAAACACACACCAATCCCCCATACAAACACAAATACAAACATCCAGGTCATATCCAGAGCCCTATACTACGAATGTAGTTTGAGGAGTTAGCGAGGTCACTTGGGTCAACTCTGAGTTCAACCTGGGATAACTGGTACCACGAAAGTGGCACACCTTTTAGCCAGGTACATTTTTATGCCAACAAATCCTTCAGATCTAACCTGCTCCGGGACAGGCTAACTCAGAGCCGTGTGTTGAGGACCAATGAAATCAGATTCCCTCCCTCTCACAAAGATTGTATCATCATCCACTTCATTTGAGGAAGACAACTGATGAAATACTTTATTCATCAAATGTGTTTGTGCATGTAAAAAAAAGAGTAATGTTAAAATACCTATCACATTACGCATTAATGACAAATGCATTTGAAACTTCACGCACAGTAAAACTTTTGTATGACTTTATAAAATGATTTTATTGATAGGAGTGGGGAAAAAGGTGCTTGTGCATTGATAACCACACCAAATAAATAAAAACTTCACTTCTAAAAGTCGATTTCAAATAATAGCCTGCTGAATTTGCTAGATAACTCTTCATTTATTTTGATTTTGGCACAAATGAAAATGTGGCACTGACTTGCCCATGAATTTATGTTTCAGCATTGTCTCAATGAAGAGTTCGGTGTTCGACTAGCCACATGCACACGCAGTTACAACCCTGCTAGAGTTAGCGGCAGGCAGACGAGCAATATCCACCATCGTAGTACAGTTGAAGCCCGAGCTGGAATGGAAGCTAATTGAAGCTGGCTAGCTTCAGAAAACACTCAGTAGATACAGTGCATTCGGAAAGTATCCCTTGACTTTTTCCACATTTTGTTACATTACAGCCTTACTCTAAAATTGATTAAATTGTTTTTTTCCCCTCATCAATCTACACACAATACCCCATAATCACAAAGCAAAACCAGTTATTTGGTAATTTCTGCAAATGTATAAAAAATGTAAACCTGAAATATCAAATGTACATAAGTATTCAGACCCTTTTACTCAGTACTTTGTTGAAGCACCTTTGGCAGCGATTACAGCCTCAAGTCTTCGTGGGTATGATGCTACAAGCTTTCCACACCTGTATTTGGGGAGTTTCTCCCATTCTTCTCTGCAGATCCTCTCAAGCTCTGTCAGGTTGGATGGGGAGCATTGCTGCACAGCTATTTTCAGGTCTCTCCAGAGATGTTCGATCAGGTTCAAGTCCGGGCTCTGGCTGGGCCACTCAAGGACATTCAGAGACTTGTCCCGAAGCCACTCCAGCATTGTCATGGCTGTGTGCTTAGGGTCATTGTTCTGTTGGAAGGTGAACATTTGCCCCAGTCTGTGGTCCTGAGCGCTCTGCAGATCTCTCTGTACTTTGCTCCGTTCATCTTTCCCTTGATCCTGACTAGTCTGCCAGTCCCTGCCGCTGAAAAACATCCCCACATCATGATGCTGCCACCACGTTTCACCGTAGGGATGGTGCCAAGTTTCCTCCAGACGTGACGCTTGGCATTCAGGCCAAAGAGTTCAATCTTGGTTTCATCAGACCAGAGAATCTTATTTTTCATGGTCTGAGAATCTTTAGGTGCCTTTTGGCAATCTCTAAGTGGGCTGTCATGTGCCTTTTACTGAGGAGTGGCTTCCGTCTGGCCACTCTACCATAATAAGCCTGATTGGTGGAGTGCTGCAGAGATTGTTGTCCTTCTGGAAGGTTCTGGAATGCACCTGAGCTCAATTTCGATTCTCATTGCAAACGGTCTGCATACTTATGTAAATAAGGTATCTGCAAAAATGTCTAAACCTGTTTTCACTTTGTCATTATGAGGTATTGTGTGTAGATTGAATCCATTTTAGAATAAGGCTGTAACGTAACAAAATGTGGAAAAAGTCAAGGGGTCTGAATACTTACTGTAGCTTGCTTCGTAGTATACCCCTCTGGTCAACCTCAAAGGTCTTTCCTGGTTAAATAAAGGTACAAGTTTAATTAACACAAACACACATCTAATCCCCTCGCGCTCCCCACAACAGAGGATGGATACAGACAGGGTTTCTGAGAATGAGCTTGCACTTAATCTCAAATGGTTTGGAGCTTAGGTCCCTCACTCCATACAGATCCTATTAAATTACTAAAGGAGCTATGTCATAAACTCTCAAAGTTCCAGAATGGGATGATAATGGCAGCCATTTTGGTCAGGGAGAAATCCAAAATAGTTAATTGGAAAGAATGGCAGTAGAGGCATAATCTTGATTTTACTTATGTAGGGAAATAAAAGTAAGATGTGGTATATCAGAAATTGTGTAATAAAATTGTCAACCTAAAATATTGTCATATAATTATAAATACAGTTTATAGGGGTTTTATACCAATTATCTATAAATAGCCTCTAGAATATGTAAACAGACCATAAATGTCTAAATTATTGATTTCTTCAAAAGCTATGAGTGTTAAATGATACACAATCAGTACTTGTTGCATTTACAACTTGTCTAAATTCTATCATCAATTTCAGCCAGGTTATGGCTGTTGATTGACTGCATTGTTTGTTTGGAATGTTGGCAGTTAATTTGACAAATTATTGGAATCATTCCACTTAAACTTGTTGGCTAACTAGATAATTATACTGTGCAGATAATCTTCAAATTCATTGTTTCACAGCACTGGCTGACCAACTCCCTTACCAAAATGGCTGACCTTTTATACTGTCATAAGAAGGTTAATTTCCATTCTCTCTGATGCTCAGTTGGGCATCAGTCCTAAAATGAATGTTCAAAACAATAGGTGATGAAACCTGCAACCCATGAATATTAGCCTTCTACTGTCATGTTAATAATACACTGGATTCCCACTGCTGATTCTGGGGACTGACCAAGAACTCTCTCCAATTCTACTACCCAGTCCCCTCCCCTCTCCACTCAGCCCCCTGCAGACACCCAAGCCAACCAATCACTCTGCATGTTTCACTGACTTCTTCTCTTTTCGCCATTTCCACATCTCCCTTTCCCTTCCTCCTCTCCTTCTGTTTATGCCTGCCATGAATCTGCTAAAAGCCTGTCTGCCCAGCACTTTCACATCTGATGAAGTAAAGGAGACAAGGAAAGGAAGCCACTTTAGACTACTGAGATGCAGTTCTCTCTACCCCACACTGGAGAAGAAGCCAATACTCTTCTAGAGCTACCTTTCCATGCGTCCTTTCCTTTCTCACCCCCAAGCTGAAACAATTGTTAGAGGTGAAAGCAATATGGTGGACCTGTCAGTGGTCATGAAGGAAAGAAGGTGAGAGTGAAGCCATGTAAAAGCATTGAGACCCACTGGGAGAGATGTGTGTTACACTTTAAAAGTTCCCCTCTCTTTATTTTAGCAACCCCTGGGGCAGAAGTATTATTGTATGTGTTTTGTTGTGGTAAATGAAGATATTTTAAATACTGTAATGAAAAGAAATAATATATGTATTTTAACAGATGTTGTCATGTTCTTTCTCAGTGAATTTTATGCCAGACAAAACAAGAGATGACTGTATTAAATGACTGTAGACGATGTCTAAATGTTTTATAAAATATATAAAGTATATTTAGATTTTGTATGAAATGTGATATTCAATATTTTGTGTGATTTGTTTACTGCGCAATTATTAAAACCAGAAACTGAATGTATTGTGACTGCCATGAAGCCAAAGGTGATCAAATAATAACAAATAAATGATATCACTCTGTAGTACAATGACCAGCTCTCATACAGTACTAATACAGTATACAATACCGTCTATGACTGAGTGTCTTCCATCATGATTGAAAAGAAACAGAAAGAGAGAAAACATTTTAAGTGTTCAATAGGTGCCACAATTCCCAATCTGGCCCTAATACTACCTTGGCTATCTAATCATCCCAATTTTGTCACTGATGATCCTTTGCACTTAATCTCAAATGGTTTGGACTGTAATCTACCTTTTGAGATCATTAGGACCGACAGGAGGCGCTACATCCACAACACAGAGACCAAATAGACAGGTCTATAGATCTATTCAATAGAGAGGTCCAGAAAACTTAAACTCATCCATTCAAATGCATTACACGGAAAATAACGTGTAATCATGACACTTCACATCGCCGTGGAAGATGCCATAGTCTCCTACACAGCAGCACAGTTAAGTGATGGACATCAGTCTCCAGGGGAGGGCACTGCTAGTTCGACAGGTCTATCAGCGTGACGTGACTGGGAGGCAAATAAAAGTTTATCAACTCTACTTACCAACCATATATGCTAGCATCCCAACTTCGCCAGTCCACTTTAAAAAAACATCAGCGCGCGTAAAGGTTCCTTACAACCGTCCTCTCAATGAAAGGAGGTGGTTTCCCTCTCCTAACCTGCTCCAGCGTTCATCACGGCGACCCACTAGCAACAACGAGATGATGTTTGTAGATGATCGGGTCTGGGCTCTGTTCAAGCGCAACTGGCAGCACACACTGACTTACTGGAGCGTGTTCTTCAGTTTCGGGCTGTGTATCGCGTTCCTGGGGCCGACCATCCTGGACCTGAGGTGTCAGACCCAGTCAACTCTGCAGGAGATTACCTGGGTTTTCTTCGCCCAACAGCTCTTCCTCATGCTGGGGAGCGCCTTGGGAGGACTCTTCAAGAAGACGTGAGTGAAAGCTGTCTGGTTATGACGAGATGGTATACAGTTTGTCAGAATTGATTTTTCGTAGCAGGTTAGGATAATTAACGTAGGTTCTGAGAATTAGGTTAAGGTTAGGCTAGCTCAGGGTTTCCCAAACTCTGTTTCCACCCGTGCACATTTAGATGTTTGCCCTAACACTACACAGCTGATTCAAATAACCAACTGATCATCCAGCTTTCATTATTTGAATTAGCTGTGTAGTGCAAGGGCAAAAAACTTGCACCCAGTTTCTGATGAACTCCACCAATGGAGTTGAGCAGAGACCAGGCTTTGTGGAATTCAGCTTCGACTACATTCGCCCCAAGGTCAATACTTCCAATAATTTTATTATGAAACGCTTACCTTGTACCCATGTTTGTCCTCTGTAGTTGCATGATTTGTTTGCCAAAAGCCATACTTTTTAATAAAACGTTAATCAAATATAACCAGACTGTATCCTTGTTGCCAACTTAGAGCAACAGCAATGAGCAAACAGTCATTGGTTGTATTTGATTAACGTTTATTGAAAAAGTATGGTTTCAGCAAACAAAGGCACGCAACTACAGAGGACAAACATAGGTACAAGGTAAGCATTTCATAATTACAATTTTTGGAAGTATTGACCCTGGGCAAATCGATGTAGTCTGAGCTGAATTCCTTAAAGCCTGGTCTCTGCTCAACTCTGTTGGAGTGCATCAGAAACTTGTTTCACCATGGAGTTGAGTTTAGTCAGCTAGGGTAAGGCAGGAACAGACTGGGACCAGAAATCGGGCCGGCATCTGACACACCTGACCATTATTATTTTTCTCGAGGCCCCATTACTAGCCAAATAATAATTTATACAGGCCCAGTAGGATTACTCATTATACACTGAACACAATTATAAACGCAACATGTAAAGTGTTGGTTTCATGAACTGAAATAAAGGATCCCAACATTTTTCCATACGCACAAACAGCTTCTTTCTCTCATTTTGTGCACAAATTTGTTACCATCCCTGTTAGTCCGTATGTCTCCTTTGCCAAGATAATCCATCCACCTGACAGGTGTAGCATATCAAGAAGCTGATTAAACAACACACAGGTGCACCTTGTGCTTGGGACAATAAAAGGCCACTCTAAAAGGTGCAGTTTTGTCACAACACAATGCCACAGATGTCTCAAGTTTTGAGGGATCATGCAATTGGCATGCTGACTGCAGGAATGTCCACCAGAGCTGTGGCGAGATAATTCAATGTTAATTTCTCTACCATAAGCCACCTCCAACATCATTTTAGAGAATTTGACAGTACGTTCAACCGGCCTCACAACCGCAGACCATGTGTAAACACGCCAGCCCAGGACCTCCACATCCGGCTTCTTCACCTGCTAGATCGTCTGATATCAGCCACCCAGACAGCTGATGAAACTGTGGTTTTGCACAACCAAATAATTTCTTTACAAACGGTCATCTGCATGCTCGCCATCCTCACCAGGGTATTGATCTGACTGCAGTTCAGTGCCGTAACCGACTTCAGTGGGCAAATGCACACCTTTGATAGCCACTGGCATGCTGGAGAAGTGTGCTCTTCACGGATGAATCCCGGGTTTCAACTGTACAAGCCAGATGGCAGTTTTGTGGGCGAGCGGTTTGCTGATGTGAACAGAGTGCCCATGGTGGGGTTATGGTTTGGGCAGGCATAAGCAACGGACAAGGAACACAATTGCATTTTATCGATGGCAATTTAAATGCACAGAGATACTGTGACGAGATCCTGAGGCCCATTGTCGTGCCATTCATCCGGCATCACCTCATGTTTCAGCATGATAATGCACTGCCCCATGTCGCAAGGATCTGTACACAATTCCTGGAAGCTGAAAATGTCCCAGTTCTTCCATGGCCTGCATACTCACCAGACATTGAGCATGTTTGGGATACTCTGGATTGACGTGTACGACAGCGTGTTCCAGTTCCCGCCAATATCTAGCAACTTCGCACAGCCATTGAAGAGGAGTTGGACAACATTCCACAGGCCACAATCAACAGCCTGATCAACTATGCGAAGGAGGATGTGTTGTGCTGCATGAGGCAAATGGTCACACCAGATATTGACTGGTTTTCTGATCCACCCCCCTACCTTTTTTAAAAGTTATCTGTGACCAACCAATGCATATCTGTATTCCCAGTCATGTGAAATCCATAGATTAGGGCCTAATTTATTTATTTCAATTGACTGATTTCCTTATGAACTGTAACTCAGTAAAATCTTTGAAATTGTTGCATGTTGCGTTTTATATTTTTGTTCAGTGTATTAATAGTCTGATTTAATCAACAAATACGATAGTCCTTTTAAAAAAAGGTTAAGGCAGTAGTTCCCAAACTAGGGGTCGCGACCCCATGTGGTGTCGCCTGATATAAATCCTGGAAAAATGCAACAAAATATATATTATAATATCGTCTTTGTATCTCAATCATTGTAATGTGGTTAACCTTAAAAACATTCAATTCAACCAGAGAGCACCCTTAGATCATGGGTAAAGGCCGCACTTGACCATTACACTTGAATCATTCCCACAGTGAATGGCTAGGTTCGCTACGCTATGAAACCACACACTATTGCAGAAACCTTTATATTACGGCCGCAATTGATATGGTGAAAACAATGTGTGGTGAGGCACAGGCCATACCTTTGTCAGATAACTGTTAAACAAAGAATTTATGCTATTGCTAGCAATCAAGATGAAACTCTGACTGAACAACTCAAACTCCCCAGCTTATACTCTCCAAATGGACGTTAGCTGTGAGGGCCGAGATGCCCATGCAATGACTTTTGTTCGCTATACATGTCGGGGGATGCTATCCACGTGGACATATTGTTCTGTCTCACGATTCCCAAGCATGAAACAGCACAGGGGATGTTCAGTGTGCTGCGTGGCTATATTGACAAAAGATGCCAACAAGGCCTTGTGCCTGGCTGTGTGTGAATCTCTCAGTGATGCTCATTAATTGGGAAGTTGAGTATTTTTCTCTCTCACCACTCCAGAATATAACAAATGACTGCCCTCTGACAACTGGCAATATTGTTCCTATACCAATTAAGTTTGTTTCAACCAAATGTATCTGTCTGTCCCTGTGACCTTCACAGATCTCCAGTCCAATAGTTCTGCCCTGATACGTTTCCTGATCTACTGCCACATGACTGTTGTTTAAATACACACACCTGTATCAGAGCTGAAGAGATAACAGAGAAAGGGAGATATAGAGAGAGGAGGAGAGCGAGAAAGTGGTGAGAAGAGAGTGCGAGAGACGTGGGGAGGGAGAGAGCTAGAAAAATTGAGATTTACATTCTGGTTTTAATTGCAGCTTGTTGAACTGAACATTACTACTGAGGCCACTACACAGACAGTTAATGGAAAGTTGGCAAGAAGGCGGTGTAGATAAGGCGTCTCCGCTGTACACTAGGTGCCTCAGGGGGTCTGATAAACCGGGTAAATAAATAGCACTTACCTGGGTATTGGGTCAAGGTGACATTCCAGTTACAATACTGCCCACGTTAGCAGAGCTGGAAAAACAGCCCCTCAGCTACCCCTCCATGGAGTTTCCTCTGGGCCCCGGGCTAAGGCCAGAGAGGGAGCGAAAGAGGGCTGGGTCCCGTCGCTACCTGGATGGCAGACCAGATGAGACTGGAAGTGGAGAGAGAGGGCCAGTAAGGGGGCTCAATTACATCAAACAGAGGGAGCTATAAATTGTAGTTAAATGAAAACAGTTCTCTTTCCCAAAAGAGTGCTCTAATATCCTTTCTCTCTCCCCCACCTCTTTCCAGGCTCCGCTGCTCCCTCTCAGCTCTCTTCGTCTCCAGTCTTGTCATCTCCATGGTGTTTGCCATCATCCCACTTTGCCACCATGTGCTGATGCTGGCTGTTGCCATGGCGATATCTGGCACGGCAATGGGGGTGATTGACACCATCGCCAACCTGCAGCTGGTGACGCTCTACCAGAAGGACTCAGCAGTTTTCCTACAGGTCAGGGAGAGGCAGGCGTAAGGGAGGGGGAAGGAGAAGGGATGGAGGGGAGGAGAAAGTAAGGGGGGTCAGGGATATTTTGATCACAAATTATGCAAAAATGATTCAAAGAACAGGTGCTAATTTCTTTCCCTCTCTCCTTCCTGCTCCATCTCCCACCATACCCCCTCCATTTTCCTCTCTTTCTCTCCCATTCCTCCCTGTCTTCTACCCAGGTTCTGCATTTCTTCATAGGGCTGGGAGCGTTGGTCAGTCCCCTGGTAGCAGACCCATTCCTGTCGGAGGGGAGTTGTGTTCTGGGGGGGAACATGACAGCCAACTTCTCCACTGACCTCCATCACCTCCGCAGCTCCCTGGCAGGCAAGGGGCCAACCAACCTGCACAACGTATCCGAGCACTACCACCTCCGCACAGAAGGCATCATCACCACCAATGTGTCCTACGCATTCTGGATCATGGCTCTTATCAATGTAAGTGTATAAACGCTTTGTTAGCAGTTGGATTGTGGCGTTGAAGCTGTAGGTTGATACTGTAGCTGCAGGTTAGCAGTAGCGACTGGTTGATTTGAATAGCAAAACAAAAAGGGAGATTGTTCTGTAGGGCAGGCTTCCTCAATCACTGAGAGAGATGGCCCTTTTGCATAGACAGTAACGAGGGAGTCACAGAGAGAAATGTGTAATTTTTTTAAACTGCGTGTGTGCTCTCTCTAGCTGCCTGTACCAGTAGCAGTGTATGTGTTGATGTACCGTGAGAGGCTGTTCCCCTGCTCGAACCACAGCCCACGTCTACTGGACAAGGAGAAAAACTCACAGAAGAACCAACAGGACCACAATATCCAGGGTAAGACCACCCCTTACCCAACTCAGGGTAAGTCTCACAATGCTCCCATCACACCTCCACAGATCCAGTGTTAAACCTCCCCACACATTCACACAACTCAAGGTAAGACCCCCCCTCAAATATATACAACGGCTGCCAGGGTAGAATCCCTTACAGCCCCATCTCCAAACGCCTCACCAACTAAAACATGGCTAGTGCTGGGCTGGAATAAAAGCCTGTACAACCTGTAGCTCTCCAGGTCTGGGGTTGAAAACCCCTGAACTAAACATTCCTGTGCTGTACATCCAGGTCACGGGGGTTTGTTTGGCTGCTGTAATTATGGTGATGTGAAGGATCGCCCCGCCTCCTACTTCCTCCTCTACATTCTGGGCGGAGCCGTGCTCTTCATCACCGACGGCATAATTGTGAGACTGAACCTAACCCCCCTCCCCCCCATAATTGTGAGACTGAACCTAACCCCCCCCCCCCCCCCCCCACACACGACTATCACCATCAGCATTCTAACATAATTTTTCTTCTCTTACAGGGTTCTTACACAGGATTTGTCTACACCTACGCGGTGTCTCCTCCCCTCTCTCTGCCTCACAAGATGGCAGGCTGTCTGACCAGTGTGTTCTGGGCATCTGTCACTGCGGGCAGACTGGCGTCTATATATCTGTCATACAGATACACACAACAACGACTAATCTCTGTCAGCCTGGTACGGACACACACACGTGTGGTTTTGCATACTGTATTAGTAGCGTGTTGAAGTGCACTGAGAAGTGAAACTGCTTTAAAACAGACGTTATTGGAGAGATGATTAAATATTTGATGGGTGTGTTTTTAAAACAGTCAGGTGGCTGCATGGATGGCTTTATTGCACACTCATACAGTATACACACACACACAATGCATCCATGCACACGTGAAGAGCACTAAACGCAATTTGAATTCAAAGTCATAAATATCTGCATCAATGTTATTTTGTATTATGTCAAATGCATAACAAGCGTATAGATGCTTAGCAAGCATAAGATTACATGTGGTAGATATGCTGATGTCCACCTTACAACATTATTTAGGGAAAAAGGCATGGACATATGACCATGTGAAAATAAATAATCTTACTTCCACTCTCCTGCTCCTCCTCTCTCTCTCTCTCTCTCTGTGTTTCAGGTGGGGGTGATAGTGGTGCAGTGTCTGCTGTTGATCCTGTACTCCAGCCGTGTGTTCCTCTTCATGGGGACATGTGTGTTAGGCCTCTTCATCAGCAGTGTGTTCCCCTGCATGGTGGCCCTCACAGAAGACATGGTCAACTATAAAGGTATGCACGCACACACACTGTAAGAATGCTTGTATTTGAAATGTTATGGGTAAAGTCTCCTCTTCCTATCTTAGGTTGTGCCACTACTGTCCTGGTGACCAGTGCTGGTACAGGAGAGATGGTGCTGCAGCTTCTCACGGGACAGGTAAGGAACTCTGGGGCGGTTACTGCTCTGTGAATAGGCTAGCCTGTGTTGTCTAGGTGTAATGTGTGTTTCTCTCTTCAGTTGATCCACAGTAAAGGCAGTTATAGTTTCTTGTTGGTTGGTATGATATCATCCTGCATCGGATTCACTGTATTCCTGGGGCTACTCTACATCCAGCATCTACACAGGAGCTCCCAAGCAGGTACACACTCACACATACACCAACAGGTTGTGAGGAAACTATTTTAGTAAACTAAATCTCAAATTGTATTTATTTCTCTCCACAGCCACAGGTGCTAGTAAGGAAATTGCCATGACAGAGAAGCCTTCAAGTGAGTGATGGAGAGAGGCTGTGAGGATGGAACAACGGAAAGAGAGGACTGTTTAAACAAATGACAAAGTGAAGGAAAAACAGAAGTGACCCAACTTTTTAAAATGGCTGGAGGAAAGGCAGTGAGCACTGGAATCCAATGTTAGACTTCAGTCCCTCTCCTTTCTTCCAGCTCTCAACACCGACAATCAAGTTAAACCCAAAGACAATCCCATCCTACCCAGTACCCACCCTCAGATCAAACAAACTGATTCAGATTCAGCTGGCTTTAGATACAAAAATAAATCTTCCAATGTATCATTCTAAACAGTCTATTTCTGAGTGGTACAGTATTATATTTGTTTAAACTGGGAAATGTTGTTTTATGCTGTAGCTGTCTGACCTTGAATGTAGCATTCATAAACCAGGAGTTGGGAAAGTAGATGTTAACTTGGCTTGTTCATGTCTTTGTCTTTTTAAATGCTGTCATGAACAGGTGGAGACCAAAGCCTCCTCCATTGGCATGCTGCTTATTTAAACTCAATGTCAGCTGGTATCCTGCTGGATCCTTAACTGCTCCGTGTCTTATAGAGCTTTAATGTAGACAGTGACCCGTGTGACTCAGGTGGAGTGGTCACATGAGGACAGATGGTGTTGCTATGTGAGCAAGGTGTGGTGGTTAGTTACCTCGTAAAACTCACTGGATTAGGAAAACAAGTCTCGTGGGGACATACTTCCAAATCTAGTCTTCAGAGGCTAAGAAACAGACACAAACAGGGTGACTAGAGATCAAGGTTGTTTTAATAGTCTCTGTTATAAACGTTTCCTACTTCTCCTCAAACACAAACGCGCCACTCCAAGACAAGTAGCTTGTAAACATTTGAAAAGCATTTTGAACAAATAATTTACAGAAGCGAACAAAACAAGAACAGAACTGTAGAAGCAAACAGTCAGTTTGTCATTTCAACTGCAAAAGTACTGGTTTTATAATTGAATTGATTCAAATAAAAACATTGTTTAAATGTAAAATACTATTTTTTACGGAAATATGCACTAGGTGTAATGCTGGGTTGAATAGGGTCTAATGAATGGAACCTGAATCAATGTTCACTCCTACCTTCACTTACAATATGGCTGCCTATTCAGAGGTTGTCTATCAAAACTATAGTCATATTATAGAACTCTGTTGGACTACTGTATGAAGTTAACAAATCTAACTCTTTAAAGAAAATACACATTTGTAATAGGGCCTAACTAAACAAAGGGACTGTGCTTCATTTAAAATCATAATGCCTCTTAAAGTGGCAATTGGCAGATTAAACAAAGCGACGCCCCGTTTCAGTAAAAAGCTGAGGGATGGGGCTGGAGAAATGTAAGCACTCAAATTCATAGACAGAACTATGGATGCAAGGACTGACCATCCATATCAAAACTATAGTTTTAACCATGTTGAGTCTATATAGTGTTTGTTTACATTTACTTTGTTTACAAACACTGGAATAAAACAAGCTTATTCTGGGTTCTGATGGGATATGACAGTTGAACTAAGCTCATGAGCCATTAAGTTATATTCTTCAAGAATCAATAGGTACATATTCATAAGTCAAATGGATTGACCCTTTAAAGATGCGCTTCCTTAGAGTTTAAAATGTACTCTTTAGATTTGCAATATTAAAGTATTTTGTGCATAGCTTTACTGTTGATTGGGAAAAAGATATTGACATAATATTCATTTACAGCTATAATTAGGGTCAATATAGCTTTTTCAAAGAACACAGGGGGAAAGATTCAGATTTAAAACATAAAAGGGACACTGGCAAAACCAATACTACAGGAACCCCATTGTTCTAAGTGCCAATGTTAAGACACACACACACAATATTAAAAAAGGTCCAATGCAGCAGTTTTTACCTCAACACCAAATAGTTTATGGGTAACAATTAATTACCTTACTGTGATTGTTTTCAATTAAATGTGTCAAAAAGCAACAAAAATAGCTTCAAATAGCAATTTCTCAAGCAAGAATTTTGCTAAGACTGTCAGGGAGTGGTCTGAGTGGGAAACTGAAAATGAGTTGTTATTGGCAGAGAGGTTTGGAACCGTTTCTTATTGTCTATGAACTAATTTACCGCATGGTGATATCACCATGGAAGGCCAAAACTCCATCCCACCAAAACAGGCTGAAATTTCAGGCAGTCTTTTCAAACAGCTCTTCAACTAAAAGGACATTATCATTTTCACAATTTCATTATTATTCCAACCTCTGTGTGGAAATATATATAAAACACATGAAAATCAAGTCTGACTGCACTGGGCCTTTAACAATATCAAAATACTTAAAGACAGATTTAAGTTTCTCTCTGTAAGGCTTTGATTTGCAAATAGTCAATGTCATCATCACTTCCCAACACTGAGTAAAGAAAACCCACAATCAAACAAGACATCAGCGTTAAAAACCAACTACAGAACAGCATTGAGCCTAGCATCTGGCCATATTACAAAAACACAGATTACAATTCGGCGGGGGGGGGGGTAAATGGAATTAAATTACAAGTCAGCTGAAGTACACATCACTATTTTGTCATTTGATTGTATCTGACACATAAGCAGATGAGGGAAAGGGAGATTTGATTGTGTACTGATAAATCATATACATGTGTACTGTAAATGTCTCTTGTGCAAAATCGAGCTTAGCAGAATCTCTCTAGACAGGATTCTTGGTACATTAAAACCTCATTCATGTTCCTGATTCACAGGACTTGCAAATGTGGGCGATAATATTCCATACTTAAAACAGCCACGTCAGTTTGCGATATTAGAACAACAAAGAAGTTACTGCAAACAACGTTACTGCAAACAGTTTTTTCCCCCTCTGACATCTTTGTACGCACGATAGAAGAGCACAATATGTACTGCACACCAACAATAACAACGGTGGTGGGGGCGGTCAGGGGCACAGTTTCCCCGAACTGCGGATTCCATCTTTAAGGCGACTGTCATTCAAATCAAAAATGACTATGCAAACCTGTTCTAAAACATGAATAATACAAAGAAATATCAAAATGTTAAAGTCACATTACAACATCATGAGAATAAGTAACAAACCATATTGTGACAGGCTTCGTGTCATCTTTGAACGCCCTGTGTGGGTTTTCTGACAGTAGCCTGGGTACCTGACTGGTTCTGCCTTCAACCATGCCACATCATTGCCCTTCCCAAAGTATTGGCAAGGTGACAGGTTGGCAAAGCAGAAACAGACTGGCACCAACCAGGCTATTCACTGGCCATGTCATGGGAAGGGCTGTTACCCCCACCTGTTAGTTCGCTGGGAGAGGAAACATACTGTATATAGGAGAGCAGACATTACAGACAAGTAAAGGACCGGTAGAAATCTAGAAAACGTACACTATGTATTCTAGTACTTTATCAATTTACTTTATAAACCAAACGCTGTTGTAGTGCTCTGTTGAAGTTTGCACCCAGGGATAGGGTATAGGCACTGGAGACCAGCGCAGGGCAGTGGGGAGGAGGGTAGAGAGTGGACAGGGGAGGGGATGGCTGTTCCCCCTCAGGTTTGGCTTGGGTTTAGGGGTTTAAGGCACCACGTTCACATGGCTGATTCTTATAGAGCAACGTTACAGGTTCGTGACAAACTCCTCTGCCATCCAACACTAACAAAAGTACACCTTACTTATCAATTCTATCAGAGTCCAGATGTGACTTCCCTTCAAACATTTCATGTTTTCCTTATAGCTTCACATCAACAGAAATGCACAGCCTTAGGGTTAGTTTATGGTGAGGATCCTTATTTGCTCAATCTCCACAAGGTTAGTGGTTATTTGGCAAAGGAGGTGATATTCATCTGTCCATTCTACTACCTGGCCACAGGATTGTTTACATTTTGCTTATAGGTTAGGAATGTGGTTAAGGCTAGGTTTTAGGTTGGGGTTATAGTAAGGGTTATGGCTTCTCATAAATTGACCCAGAGGCATAGGGACTTTTTCCATACATAAATTCAATATCTTCCAAGCGTCACACATGCATAAGTCCCATAAATATGCATGTTTTTCTCTGGTAGAGACTGAGGTGGTTTGGTTCTATTCTGATATGGCCGCCTGTATACTGGTCTAAGTGAGAGGGGTACAGTAAGGACTTCATTAAATAACACATTTTGTTATGGCAAAAGACCGTTATACACTGCAGAGAGCAGTCACGGTTCTGACAGACCTCACACTGCTTCATATATACTGGCAGACCTCACACTGTTTCATATATACTGGCATGTAGAAGAGGGGGTTGACTGTTTCAGATGAGGGTTTTGGTAAGGGTAGAGTTGGTGTTGGTAAGCGGAGAGGTCAGTTGAAGCATTTCCCATCTGAGAGGGCCGGGGAGGAGAAACATTAAGGTTAGCTGGTTAAAAAACGTTAAAAACATACAAGAAATAACAGGAAAATTATCCATTAAAAAAATATCTAAAAACTAAGTCGGAATTGACAACACACCATCAAACAGTTTGTTGTGAAATTCCACAAAAAGAATAGAAGGAAATTCTATGAAGAAAAAGGTCTGTAATCCATTTGCTCTCAGAGTGGAGACACGATTGGCTGTTCCAGGTAAAGTGATGCACATTTCTAACTGGTCAGCATCAAATCAGTAGACTTTGCAGCACACATTACCATGGCAATTCCTTAAAAGTCTGGCTAAGCCCTCTTTAGGAGAGGTGTCAATGGAGACCTGAAGATGGCAAGTTAAAAGAACAAGAAGTGTTCAAGGAATCAAAGATGTGTGCGTGTTGGAAACCTCTAACCACCTCAGCCCCTCCTGGCAGTGCGTGGCCCTCATTCCCCTCATTTCCCCCCCCCTTCTGGAGCAGAAGATGGGCCTCAGTGTCTGGGGGCTCCACAGGTTCCAAGGATAAGGTCCCTTATGTCTTATGGGGGTCTGGAGTGAGGGGTCCGGGGGTGTTGGTCCCATCCAGGCTATGTGTGGGGATATGGAAATGAGGGGTGAGCACCGAGGGGAACTGGAAGAGAACACAAGAGAACACAGAACAGCTTCAATGGGTCATAAAGAGCAGAATTTGGGTCCATAGAATAGAGGACAGAAACAGAAGACACAGTATGGAGCAGAGAGACACAGAACAGGCTAGAGCAGGAACTGACGAGGACACAGAGAGGGATGAGAGAAAGACACTGAAGTGCAGTGGAGATTGGAGGGCTCCCTGAGAGAGGATAGCGTGATGAGAGAGGGATGAGAGAGGATAGCGTGATGAGAGAGGGATGAGAGAGGATAGCGTGATGAGAGAGGATAGCGTGATGAGAGAGGGATGAGAGAGGATAGCGTGATGAGAGAGGATAGCGTGATGAGAGAGGATAGCGTGATGAGAGAGGGATGAGAGAGGATAGCGTGATGAGAGAGGGATGAGAGAGGATAGCGTGATGAGAGAGGATAGCGTGATGAGAGAGGGATGAGAGAGGATAGCGTGATGAGAGGGATGAGAGAGGATAGCGTGATGAGAGAGGATAGTGTGATGAGAGAGGGATGAGAGAGGATAGCGTGATGAGAGAGGGATGAGAGGATAGCGTGATGAGAGGATAGCGTGATGAGAGAGGATAGCGTGATGAGAGAGGATAGCGTGATGAGAGAGGGATGAGAGAGGATAGCGTGATGAGAGAGGGATGAGAGAGGATAGCGTGATGAGAGAGGGATGAGAGAGGATAGCGTGATGAGAGAGGGATGAGAGAGGATAGCGTGATGAGAGAGGATAGCGTGATGAGAGAGGGATGTGTTCTGACCTGGAACAGGGTGTGTGCTCCTTGCTGGCGCCGGGTGGCAGGGCTGAGGGGAGCCACCGGACTGAGCGTGCTCCAGAAGTGGATGTTAGACAGCAGGGGACTGGGGGTCAGCAACAGAGTGGGCGTCTGTAAACACACACACACACACATACATAGGCTAGTAGTTAGGAGAAAGCCGGAAACCGTGTCAAGGAAAAAAAACACTTAAAAACATACTCAAATTGTCATTTGGGAATATCTCAAAATTATCACCAATTGGCACAAAAGTTCTCTCAATGCTGGAATTAGAGCTGTAAGTGCTAGTATTTGAATTGAAAACAAAATATGTTCTATTTTGTATCCATAATAGAGGCTTTGATTGTTTACCAGCAAGCCAACCCAGATGAGAAGCTAGCCAGGGGCTGGCTCCAACGGAGCAGTCTCATGACCACAGTAGCATAGATGTTAACCCACAGAGGGAAAATCTGAGAGAATAATGAGACCATTGTCAGGTCCTGCTGATATAACCTAATATTATGATCACAACAGGAACATGTGGTCAACATCCCATTGACAGGCCAAAGGAATGACAACAGTCGTTGTCATGGTAACTCGGTTCTGACTGGGAGAAGGGGTGTTCAATAAAACTACAGCACTGCTGCCATCTGCTGGGGGAAAACTATCAATGAAGTTTGTTTACATTTCACCTAGCCTCATCCCTAATCGTAAATGTATCTTCTCCTAATCAAGAATACATCTCAAACAATAATACTGTGAGTGTGGAGTGTATAAGATTGTGTAAAAATGCTTGTGTGTGTGTCTCACCTGTAGCAGTGCTGGTGTGAGAGAGGCGGTGGGTAGTGAGGGGCTGTAGAGGTTCATAGGTGAGAGGTCAGAGGTGGTGACCACCAGTGTAGGAGTGGAAAGCTCCAGGACTTTAGGAGGCTTGCGGGCCTTGCCCCCTGTGATATGGCCACTCACACACACCGGAGACAAACTCATCTCCCTATTCCCTCCCTTGTCCCTGTCTCTGTTTCCTACACACACCTCACCACCTGACACATGGCCAGAACTCTGCACCTGAGAGAGAGAACGGGAGACATAGAGAGAAGGAGAAAGCACACAGTCAGTTGAATCACAGAGAGCAAAAACATCAATAAATAAATCAATCTTCATGTTGGAAGGAGATGGACTAAATGTCGCAGAAAGTGTGTGTGTGCGTGTTATCCTTACCACCTGTATCTGTGTCTCTGTCGGTTGGGAGGAGATGGACTCGATGTCACTGTCAATCACCAGCTCCTGGGTGGAGTCCGGCACCATGCTGGGGGAGGGACTCCGAGAGGGCAACTCTGATAGGCTGAAACTATGCAGGATTCGAGGATTCGAGGATTCCAAGGGCTTGGCTTGCTCAAACGCGTACACAGCCTGAGGCAGGAGGGCGGAGTGTGTCGTCACTACATCATCTATGGGAGGCAGGACTTGGAGAGGGTACAATGGCGGATTGGATGTTTCTATGGTAACCTGAGGAGGTGGAGGGCTTCTCTTGGGAGGGGTGGTCCCAAACTTGATGACTGACGGTGACTGCATTGGCTGAGAGGGCGGGTCTTGGGCCCGGGTATTGGACTTCCTGTCGGCCATCTTGTCCCCGGGGTTCTCCATCTTAATGGACTTGAAGAGCTGGCGTCCATTTTGCAGCGAGGTGAGGGTGAAGGAGGTGTACAGGCCAGAGTGGATGTAGTCATTACGGTTAGACGGCTTAGTACTGGACCCCTGTGTCGCTGTCACACCTCCACTCCTGTCCCCACCCTCATCATCTCTGGATGTGTTGTCCCCCCTCTCTGAGAGTGGCAGGCCACCCCCTGCACCCCCCTCCCCATCGGGCCGAACAGAGGCATCCCCTTTCAGAATGTCTGGGTAAGAGACGAAGCGGTACACAAACTTCTGCCCGTTCACCTTCTTAATGATGTTCTACAGGAGAAAACAAGGAGAGAGTGATGTTACATTGTGGAGAAAAAGTAGACAGACAGCTGTACGAAAGACAGACTCCTCCCTTTCCCTGTCTTTTCTCCCTCTCTTACAAAAACAGCCCACAGAGTAACCTCTGCGTGGGAATGTTCCATCCTTCCTGTCTGCACCAAACAAACAGCCAATCAGGCCTGTCGTGCTCTGTCTTCAGCTAAACACAACTCACCACCCCACCCACTGACAGATGCAGGCTGTCTATAGGCCAAACCACAGAGAGAGTGGGAAAGATACACAGCAAACGAGCAGTACTCTGAGAGACTGGGTGGTGACATGTCACAGGAGTGCTTAACCACAGAGACTTCCCTGCCCACAGCTACCCAGCCCAGCACTAAACTAAAACCTAGGGCCCTATAAAATCTGCGATGCGGAGAACGCAGACGGAATCACGGAATCCAGACACAAACAGAATTCAACAAAATTCCAAAATGTATTGAACTTAGAAGGAATTCAACTAAATGTATTGAACTTATTAGAACATTTATTAATTTGCCCAATATTTTCATAAGACATGAACAATATGCATCAGTGATTCATTTGTTCCTTAAACTTTCTGAAGAGGCAACGTGGGAATGCCCCTGTCTGTGTGCGTTTGTCTACCACTTTGTGTAGCCATTAGCGATGATGCTAATAATAAGAGTCTTCTGGTATATGGAAAGGCTTTCCAAAAAACCTTCTCCATTAAATATGTACTACAAAGTAACCTATGCCTACATAGCAGAATGATTATTTGCATCAATCCAGTTGTGATTTGTTTAGCAAACTCTGCAAGCAAATATGCGCTACAGAAACACTGCTGACCAAACAAGTATCTTGCTGGTGTGTACTTGAATTAAAGGGTATCTACACCCCAAAATGAAAATGTCTTAGAAGTGGTCTCCTGATGTGGTTTAAGCATTGTTGTGGACTTAGAACACCCAATTGTGTTGTTTTTCTATTCAAAAAGTGTGATTTTGAGACAAATCAGAAACCTGTCCTCATTTTCTCAACAGGTCTCATCAAGGGGCCCCTTGTCTAAGCTAATGTGAGGTGTGTGTGTGTATGTGTCTACACCTTGTCGTAGTAGTATCTCAGGGCTCTGCTGAGCTTGTCGTAGTTCATGTTGGGTTTGTTCTTCCTGGCGCCCCACAGCTTGGCCACCTCCTCCGCCTGCAGCAGCTTGAACTCGCCCTCCTCATTGGTCCAGCAGATCAGATGATCGTTGGTGGGGTCCAATAGGAGCTGGAGCAAGAACTGCCACAGGGTCACAGAGCTGTCCATGCTCCCCGCTACAGAGAGAGAGAGAGAGAGAGAGATGTAGAGACAGGGCATGTAGAAGACAGATCAGACATGCACAGTGTCACCAACAGACAGTTATCAAACTGTTGAACTGTGACTACTCATAGCCTGATATAGACCCCCATTCAGAATCTACAGCCTCAGTCAACAAACCTAACATACCTGCCTTTTTCTGCACTCAACACGAAAGCAAAAAATTTGAATTGGCACCAAGGCTATCAGACATCAATATAAGTTCCAGCATTTTCTAATCTTGATCACCTAATAATAAGTTACTGTTTGGAATTCAAGGTGATTTGAAGATCAGTGATTCTGCACAGCCTAGTGCCTTGGTCAGGCCAATCATCTCGAACGCCCTTAAAACAGCGTTTTTTATTCAATCAGTCGTGACGACGACAAGATGTTTTCTAACAACCTTTTCACCTTGTTTGTAGAAATGCTGTACACATTCATTAATTTGCTCCAAGACCTCTCCATCACGATTGACAACTCCACGATGTCCCCCTCCCAGAGTGCAAAGAACCTTGGCGTGACCCTGGACAACACCCTGTCGTTCTCTGCAAACATAAATGCAGTGACTCACTCCTGCAGGTTCATGCTCTACAACGTAGAGTTCGACCCTACCTCACACAAGGAGCGGTGCAGGTCCTAATACAGGCACTTTTCATCTCCCGTCTAGACTACTGCAACTCGCGGTTGCCTGAGCTCCCTGCTTGTGCCATTAAACCCATGCAACTTATCCAGAACGCTGCAGCCCGCCTGGTGTTCAAACTTCCCAAGTTCTCCCATGTCACCCCGCTCCTCCACTGGCTTCTAGTCAAAGCTCACATCCACTACAAGACCATGTACTAACACTTGCACTTGACTTTTTTTACCCATTACTAGCTCTGACAGCTACTTTGAGGAAAAAATGACTTACTATGACTGTGATATGTGGTTGTCCCACCTAGTTGTAATATATAATATGCCATTTAGCATGTATGCCATTTTCTAATGAGCAACTGAAAAACACACGTGCCAATTGGTGGGTTCAGTGGATCTTTAACATCAAAGTAAGCTACAGTGCATTCGGAAAGTAGTCAGACCCCTTGACTTTTTCCACATTTTGTTACGTTACAGCCTTATTCTAAAATTGATTAAATTAAGCTAATTGTTTTCCTCATCAATCTACACACAATACCCCATAATGACAAAGCGAAAAAATGTTTTTTTAATTTTTGCTAATTTATTAAAAAATAAACACGGAAATACCTTATTTACTTAAGTATTCAGACCATTTGTTATGAGACTCGAAATTGAGCTCAGGTGCATCCTGTTTTTCGACTGATCATCCATGAGATGTTTCTACAACTTAATTGGAGTCCACCTGTGGTAAATTCAATTGATTGGACATGATTTGGAAAGGCACACACCTGTCTATATAAGGTCCCACAGTTGACAGTGCATGTCAGAGCAAAAACGAAGCCATGAGGTCGAAGGAATTGTCAATAGAGCTCCAAGACAGGATTGTGTCAAGGCAGAGATCTGGGGAAGGGTACCAAAAAATGTCTGCAACATTGAAGGTCCCCAAGAACACAGTAGCCTCCATCATTCTTAAATGGAAGAGGTTTGGAACCACCAAGACTCTTCCTAGAGCTGGCCGCCCGGCTACACTGAGCAATTCGGGGGAGAAGGGCCTTGGTCAGGGAGGTGACCAAGAACCTGATGGTCACTCTGACAGAGCTCCAGAGTTCCTCTGTGGAGATGGAGAACCTTCCAGAAGGACAACCATCTTTGCAGCACTCCACCAATCATGCCTTTATGGTAGAGTGGCCAGAAGGAAGCCACTCTTCAGTAAAAGGCACATGACAGCCCACTTGGAGTTTGCCAAAAGTCACCCAAAGGACTCTGACCATGAGAAACAAGATTCTCTGGTCTGATGAAACCAAGATGGAACTATTTGGCCTGAATGCCAAGCGTCACGCCTGGAGGAAACCAGGCACCATCCCTACGGTGAAGCATGGTGGTGGCAGCATCATGCTGTGGCGATGTTTTTCAGCGGCAGGGACTGGGAGACTAGTCAGGATCGAAGCAAAGTACAGAGAGATCTTTGATGAAAACCTGCTCCAGACGCTCAGGACCTCAAACTGGGGCGAAGGTTCACCTTCCAACAGGACAATGACCCTAAGCACACAGCCAAGACAATGCAGGAGTGGCTTCGGGACAAGTCCCTGAATGTCCTTGAGTGGTCCAGCCAGAGCCCGGACTTGAACCCGATCAAACATCTCTGGAGAGGCCTGAAAATAGCTGTGCAGTGACGCTCCCCATCCAACCTGACAGAGCTTTAGAGGATCTGCAGAGAAGAATGGGAGAAACTCCCAAAATACAGGTGTGCCATGCTTGTAGCGTCATACCCAAGAAGACTCAAGGCTGTAATCGTTGCCAAAGGTGCTTCAACAAAGTACTGAGTAATCAGAAATACTATCAAATTCCCAAATGGGCATATTTATATGCCTACATTTGCGCGCAGGCCAGGTAGCCTATTGGCCTACTTCTATGCGTGAGCGTCCTTACTCAACATTGACAGGAGCGCTCCAAACAAAAGACAATGACTACATTGACAAAACTCGTAATGGAATGAAATAAACACAAGTGTAGCATAGGTTGTGTACTCTGCAAACAATGTGAACGGGAATAATAATATTGAATACATTAAAATAAATTACCGTAACCAAAGTAACAAACATTGTAGATTAGAAATTATAGGAATTAACGGCAAATGTACTACTGGTGATATGTGTAATGGGGAACTGATATACACTAACAATCAAAAGCAAACAATTCACACAATGAAGTTATGAAACAATGAAAGTGCGCAAATTGGCAGGAGAGAGCACATTCTGGATATAGAAGTGAATTGTGCATCTGGGCATATGGTCAATCTGGCGTCTGCATTGGCCATGCAGCATTTACGGTGATATGTCCTCAGCAAAAGTCAGGGCAATGCCTCGTGCGCTTCACAGAGCAGTGCAGAGCTGTTGTCAAGGAAGTGAGTTTGTGTTTATACAGGATGTACCGCTCCCACCTACCATCAACCAATCATGTCAATGTGGAGCTATACAGACCCCTCCGCATTGTTACAACATTTGGGAGGCGCATGGCAATGCGGTACAGAGCTCAATTTTGGCCTCTGCAATTGCGTCACACCCTCCATATGGAGCCTCCGACCACATTTTCAGATCAAGCATGAATTGGCTTTTAGTCTAGGCCTCCGCAAAGGATTAGTTCACTGAGATGGGCGCAAATAAAATAAAAAAATTATATGTATGTATGTATGTATGTATGTATGTGTATATATGTATGTATGTATGTATGTATGTATGTATGTATGTATGTATGTATGTATGTATGTATGTATGTATGTATGTATGTATGTATGTATGTATGTATGTATATATATATATATATATATATATATATATACACACACACACAGTGGGGGAAACAAGTATTTAATCAGCCACCAATTGTGCAAGTTCTCCCACTTAAAAAGATGAGAGAGGCCTGTAATTTTCATCATAGGTACACGTCAACTATGACAGACAAATTGAGAAAAAAACATCCAGAAAATCACATTGTAGGATTTTTAATGAATTTATTTGCAAATTATGGTGGAAAATAAGTATTTGGTCACCTACAAACAAGCAAGATTTCTGGCTCTCACAGACCTGTAACTTCTTCTTTAAGAGGCTCCTCTGTCCTCCACTCGTTAACTGTATAAATGGCACCTGTTTGAACTTGTTATCAGTATAAAAGACACCTGTCCACAACCTCAAACAGTCACACTCCAAACTCCACTATGGCCAAGACCAAAGAGCTGTCAAAGGACACCAGAAACAAAATTGTAGACCTGCACCAGGCTGGGAAGACTGAATCTGCAATAGGTAAGCAGCTTGGTTTGAAGAAATCAACTGTGGGAGCAATTATTAGGAAATGGAAGACATACAAGACCACTGATAATCTCCCTCGATCTGGGGCTCCACGCAAGATCTCACCCCGTGGGGTCAAAATGATCACAAGAACGGTGAGCAAAAATCCCAGAACCACACAGGGGGACCTAGTGAATGACCTGCAGAAAGCTGGGACCAAAGTAACAAAGCCTACCATCAGTAACACACTACGCCGCCAGGGACTCAAATCCTGCAGTGCCAGACGTGTCCCCCTGCTTAAGCCAGTACATGTCCAGGCCCGTCTGAAGTTTGCTAGAGTGCATTTGGATGATCCAGAAGAGGATTGGGAGAATGTCATATGATCAGATGAAACCAAAATAGAACTTTTTGGTAAAAACTCAACTTGTCGTGTTTGGAGGACAAAGAATGCTGAGTTGCATCCAAAGAACACCATACCTACTGTGAAGCATGGGGGTGGAAACATCATGCTTTGGGGCTGTTTTTCTGCAAAGGGACCAGGACGACTGATCCGTGTAAAGGAAAGAATGAATGGGGCCATGTATCGTGAGATTTTGAGTGAAAACCTCCTTCCATCAGCAAGGGCATTGAAGATGAAACGTGGCTAGGTCTTTCAGCATGACAATGATCCCAAACACACCGCCCGGGCAACGAAAGAGTGGCTTCGTAAGAAGCATTTCAAGGTCCTGGAGTGGCCTAGCCAGTCTCCAGATCTCAACCCCATAGAACATCTTTGGAGGGAGTTGAAAGTCTGTGTTGCCCAGCGACAGCCCCAAAACATCACTGCTCTAGAGGAGATCTGCATGGAGGAATGGGCCAAAATACCAGCAACAGTGTGTGAAAACCTTGTGAAGACTTACAGAAAACGCTTGACCTGTGTCATTGCCAACAAAGGGTATATAACAAAGTATTGAGAAACTTTTGTTATTGACCAAATACTTATTTTCCACCATAATTTGCAAATAAATTCATAAAAAATCCTACAATGTGATTTTCTGGATTTTTTTTTCTCATTTTGTCTGTCATAGTTGACGTGTACCTATGATGAAAATTACAGGCCTCTCTCATCTTTTTAAGTGGGAGAACTTGCACAATTGGTGGCTGACTAAATACTTTTTTCCCCCACTGTATGCTGAGCACTTGTTGGCTGCTTTTCCTTCACTCTGCCGTCCTACTCATCCCAAACCATCTTAATTTGGTTGAGGTCGGGGGATTGTGGAGGCCAGGTCATATGATGCAGCACTCCATCACTCTCCTTCTTGGTAAAATAGCCCTTACACAGCCTGGTGGTGTGTTGGCTCATTGTTCGAAATGATAGTCCCACTAAGCCCAAACCAGATGAGATGGCGTATCGCTGTAGAATGCTGTGGAATAAATGGTGGTTAAGTGTGCCTTGAATTCTAAATGAATCACAGACAGCGTCACTAGCAAAGCACTCCCACACCATAACACCACCTCCTCCATGCTTTACGGTGGGAACTACACATGCAGAGATCGTCCGTTCACCCACACCGCTTCTCACAAAGACACGGCCGTTGGAACCAAAAATCTCCAATTTGGACTCCAGACCAAAGGACACATTTCCACCGGTCTAATGTCCATTGATCGTGTTTCTTGGCCCAAGCAGGTCTCTTCTTCTTATTGGTGTCATTTAGTAGTGGTTTCTTTGCAGCAATTTGACCATGAAGGCCTGATTCACACAGTCTCCTCTGAACAGTTGATGTTAAGATGTGTCTGTTACTTGAACTCTGTGGCGCAGTGGTCTAAGGCACTGCATCGCAGTGCTAACTGTGCCACTAGAGATCCTGGTTCGAATCCAGGCTCTGTCGCAGCCGGCCGCGACCGGGAGACTCATGGGCGGCGCACAATTGGCCCAGCGTCGTCCAGGGTAGGGGAGGGAATGGCCGGCAGGGATGTAGCTCAGTTGATAGAGCATGGCGTTTGCAACGCCAGGGTTGTGGGTTTGATTCCCACGGGGGGGGGGGCAGTATAAAAAAATTATATATGTATTCACTAACTGTAAGTCGCTCTGGATAAGAGCGTCTACTAAAATGTAAAATGTATTTATTTGGGCTGCAATTTCTGAGGCTGGTAACTCTAATGAACGTATCCTCTGCAGCAGAGGTAACTCTGGGTCTTCCATTCCTGTGGCAGTCCTCATGAGAGCCAGTTTCATCATAGCCCTTGATGGTTTTTGTGACTGCACTTGAAGAAAGTTATTGAAATGATCCGTATTGACTGACCTTCATGTCTTAAAGTAATAATGGACTGTCATTTTTCTTTTGCTTATTTGAGCTGTTCTTGCCATAATATGGACTTGGTCTTTTACAAAATAGGGCCATCTTCTGTATACCCCCCCTACCTTGTCACAACACAACTGACTGGCTCAAACGCATTAAGGAGGAAAGAAATTCCACAAATTAACTTTTAAGGCACACCTGTTAATTGAAATGAATTCCAGGTGACTACCTCAGGAAGCCATTTGAGAGAATACCAAGAGTGTGCAAAGCTGTCATTTACATTTTACATTTTAGTCATTTACCAGACGCTCTTATCCAGAGCGACTTACAGTTAGTGAGTGCATACATTATTTTTATATTTTTAATACTGGCCCCCGTGGGAATCGAACCCACAACCCTGGCGTTGCAAACGCCATGCTCTACCAACTGAGCTACATCCCTGCTGGCCCTTCCCTCCCCTACCCTGGACGACGCTGGGCCAATTGTGCGCCGCCTCATGGGTCTCCCGGTCGCGGCCGGCTACGACAGAGCCTGGATCTGGCACTTAGGCCAATAAACAGTCAAACTATGACTATGAATAGCCACCTCATCAAGGCAAAGGGTGGCTATTTGAAGAATCTCAAATATAAAAAATATTTTGATTTGTTTAACACTTTTTTGGTTACGACATGATTCCATATGTGTTATTTCATAGTTTTGATGTCTTCACTATTATTCTTCAACGTAGAAAATAGTTTAAAAAAGGAAAAACCCTGGAATTAGTAGATGTGTCCAAACTTTTGACTGGTACTGTATATATACACAACATTAAGAACACCTGCTCTTTCCATGACAGTTTCACGCTCAACAGTTTCCTGTGTGCATCAAGAATGGTCCACCACCCAAAAGACATCCAGCCAACTTGACAAAACTGTGGGAAGCATTGGAGTTAACATGGGCCAGCATCCCAGTGGAACGCTTTTGACACCTTGTAGAGTCCATGCCCAGACAAATTGAGGCTGTTCTGAGGGCAAAAAGATGGGGGGGTGCAACTCAATGTTTTGTATACTCGGGGTTTTTTTCTTCCATTAAGGTCTTCATCCATAACTGTCGGTTACACAGTAATTGTGCCAGCCCTACCGATAACTGATATTCAATAAATGGGGATTAAAAAAACGGGAATCTCATGCTTATCCAAACACTTGCGGCCACTCATGTGTCGTCATTATTGTCACATTGTAAGAAATTAACATTTGAGGCATATTTCTTGGACAATTGCTCTTTTGGATGCCAATTTATGAGAACTCAGTGTGGAAAAATGACACTTTAATTTCCCCACTGTAAAACAGTATATCGGCAGATATATTGTACATGTACGTTTTGTCCCAGCAAAAATCGGAATCAGACAAAAAAAAACTTAGAGGTTGGGCTCTAGAACTCATTAATAACATTTGTATGTCTCTGCAAGCAGTTTGAAGGAAGTTAAAAGTAGTTTTGCAAGCCATGATAACTAGAATTAGCACAATGACTGGAAGTCTACAGGAACAGATAGCATGCTAGCGCAATGACTGGAAGTCTACAGGAACAGCTAGCATGCTTGCTGTTCACATAGACTTACAGTCATTGCACTAACACTAGTTTACATAATATTTATTGGGAGTGGAGGCAACGATTTAGCGCTGCTGCTAAATGAATACAGAGGAAACACTTGTCATCCACCCTCCATAACACTCAAAATATGACACATTATAAAACAGTCAAGATGCCATGCAAGAAAAGCTCAAACTATGCTAAACAGCACTATCACAATAACCATGTCTACTTGGCGGCATAAGAGTGGAAATTACGGGCATAGTCATAGTTTGACTGTTTATTGTCATAAATATCAATAAAGCCGCTTACATCAGAACTGAACTGATAAGGAGTATACATTTGTTGCACTCTGCAACACATGTAGGCCAGATCAGGTTGTGTACTGAACACTACCTACCTAACGTAGACTATCTACCGTGTGTGTGCGTGTATATATGTATGTAAGAGGCTTAGTTGAAAAGTCAATCTGCCCTGACTCATCCAGCCCAGCTGGGACGGGGACACATCCCCCACTCACAATCCGTCTCATTCTTACGGTGTAAAACTGGGTAACAACGATACAGACTGGCTCACAGTGAGGCCGCCAAGGAACACAAGATTATAGATATGATTAGAGCAATTCTGATTATGTAACGAGGACATCCAGCACTCAGCTAGGACCCACAGAGCAAAGAGCACATACAGTGATGTCACTTGTAATATATGTTGCAGTTAAATTGTCGTTTGACCACCCAAACAATATCATAATACTGTTTAACAAAAAGCACTAAGATATGGTATTAAAATGTGATGGCTTGTTAACGTTAGCAGTTAGAAAAAAAGTCATGTCAACAACTAACAGTTAGCTAACGACGTTAGCTAGTTTGAAATCACAGACTCGATGAAATGCCATGTTGTAGCTAACAGTTACGCTAGCTGCACGAAAACAACCACTTGTTAGCTTGCCAAATACTGAGATGTTGGCTAACTATGCATTTACCTAGATTGCCGCTAGTGCAATTACTTAGCTATCATTCATTTCCCTACGTTGTCACAATATCTTACAGTTTAGAGTAACTAGCTATCTAGGTTAGCTAACGTTAGTTACGGTAGCTTACCTTGCTAGTCGAACTCGTTGAAAATTTGAGCCGCCCAGAAGTGTCGATACAACTCCCAAAACATGACAGAAAACGAGCTTGCTAGCTTCAGCTAACTGAGTAGCAAATAGCTAGCTAGCTAGTTAGCTAGCTAGCCCTTTACGTGAAAACTATCAAATTGCCATATACATTTTGGGTGATAAAAAAATGTGTGCGAATCTTTAAGAACAAGAAATTAAACGCATGCCGAGATCACTTCCCTTTTTGTTTGCGTTCCATATGCGGGTTGTTTTCTGTCCCCGCCAACCACTTTTATTTTCAGCTACATTTGTCTCAACAAAAAAAAAGTGTTTTCAACGATGCTTCACTTTCGCTGTTGACCCAAAAACATTTGACAGTATAATCTAATTTCACAAGTTACAATGTAACAGGCAAGTTTGCAAAGACTTGACTGCTGTTGTCATACCTCTGCTCTGCTCGTCGCGTGGAGCATTCGCGCGTGGGAGGCGTGGTGAGAAATGTTGCGGCAACAGCTTCTTCTTCTTTGTGTGAATTTCCGCCAGACTAGATGCTGTGTTGCTTATTGCTGTCTTCGCAGGTCGGAGTGCGGATTGCACATTTTGGTCAAAACAAAACGGGGAAAAGGGGAATGGGAAAACCTTTAAATTGCACCACCATCTAACCCTGCACCTATACACTATTCCCACACCACCCCAACCCATTACTTTGGCCCTAAATAATCATACACCAGGCATTTGGCCTGGGAGGATAGAACCCCTTCACTCAAAACGTCCTGTAGATCTTCTGCACGAAAATCTCTCACACCCAAATATTTCTCTGCTGCTGCAACTACCATATCTATCTTCTGTGATTTCCACTCCATCAGCGCAGTGCAGTTGAGCACCACGGAAATAAACGCCAGAAATCCAACCTTACTAAAACTCATCCTCTCTGGATCTCTCTCTTCAGGCCTACTCACTGGGGGGCTTCCAGTCGAATCACTCACCCTTGGGCTATCCTCAACTCTCTTCACTGCTTTAGGATAGGAAACTTTCTGCCCCACTCGAACTCTGACAATCTCCATCTGTTTCTCCCTCACAGGGCAGTTCGGATCCCCAGCTGCATGGGCGCCCCTACAGTTGACACACAGTGCTTTCTCCATCCCAACTGTACACTCCCTCTGACTGTGCCCTCCTGCACGTTTCTCACAATGTGAGATCTCCCTTCTGCACACTGCTGCAACATGTCGAATCCTTGGCACTTAAAGCACCATAGTGGGTTCGGAACATAGGCCCTCACAGAATAGCTAATTTAACCTAACCTGACCTTATCAGGTAGAAACTCTGTGTCAAAGCTCAACAAGACAGACAGGGTATTCTCAGTCTCGCCATTGCCACCAGGTCTATGTCTCACCAAACTGCAGGTGTCACAAACACCAGGAATATTCTTCTTCATTTGATCCACCTCTACACTCAACGCTACCCCACTGATCACCCCGTTGAACGGCGCCCTGTTCCAGTGAGCAAAGCACGCCACAGGTTGAGCCCCGAGCCAAGTGACGTGAAGCGCTCGCTTCCTCTGGGCGGAGGATGCACAAAAAATCTAAACAATTCCACTTCTGGAAACTTTCACAGATGTAACCATTCCCAGTTTGTCCTTTACCCAGCTTGACACAACATATAGGTTGGACAAAAAGCAGGAATCCACTCTTTCCAAAAATCTCACTTCCACTGGTCCAAAATCTTCTCTGGTAGGATTCACAGGGCAAACACTGGAAGTCTCTACCACACCTGTCGCCGCAGGTAGGCCCACTTCATCCTGGACTGGCTCAACCTCAGAGCGCTCACCACTACCGACCGACTCCATTTCGAGATCCTCAAGTTTCTCAAGAGAGCATGAAGACCTAAAGGTAAATTTACATGGTTTGTATTCAGGAGACAAAAGTACATACTCAGGAGTCAAAGGTGTGTACTCAGCAGACAAAGGTCTGAACTTAGCGCCATTCTTATGCTTTTGTGTCATCGCACCTATTCCAGCAAAACCCTTCAATTTTCTAGCTAGCTAGTTATGGTTCCATGCATTTGATTTATTCAGACTTTCTCCATATCTAGCTAACTATCTGGCTATCTTCAGAAAATGCTACGAACGAGACTACAGATCCAAACTCACTTCCCTTGCGGCAACCGGGTGTGCCCAAATAAGCCCTGAAGGCTATTCGAAATCAACTACCAAACAGATTTACTGTCTATTGATATCAATAGAATGTGTTGTGTCTCTCAATATGTTTTTCTTTCTTGTTGTAAATTTGTGTTATGTCATTTATTTAATAATTCTGCATTCACAACATCTAGTAATTTCGTAAATACCAGCATACGACTGGGAAAAATACAAAATGTTGATACAAAATGTATTCTGTTCATCTTCCTTTTGATTTAGAAAGTGAAAGCAGCTCTGGATAAAAAAAAGAGCAAAACAATCACAAACCTTCTAGTGACCTCCGTTTGATGGTATTTCCCAGTTCAAAACGTGAATGCACCCAACTTAACAACTGGTAATTACCACCTTCCCACTTGGTTATTAATGCAGCATAGGCTTTTTTATTTCCGCCTTTCAGGTGTCCCCCTGATCCTAAAACACAAATCCAGGTAGGCACCACATATTTTGTTATAAAATAATAGGCTATAATAGGCTTTTTTCTGTTTGATATCCTTCCTTTCACTGCATTTTAAGTGAATCCGACATGTAAAATGTATTTATGCTTACATATGCTTTTGACAGTACAATGTTTAGAGCAGCACTAAAAGGTCAGAGGTCAAAATAAACTCAGGACAACCTGCTCAACAAATACACCATCTGACCACAGTGTGGCAGCCTGGCACCAAATATTGATTTTATTGATCATCAGGTTTTCAAAGGGGGAAAGAATGTACCCAATGTACTCAGTGTCTACTGTCCAGAGATTAATTGTATGCTGCCCCGGGAAAATAGCAGGCCTTTTCTGTACAGTGGAGGCATCTGGGGTGTGGTATTGGAGTGTCTAACTCATACCTCTATTGATCAGATGCTTCAGTGGCAGTGGTGAACTGAAATTCAGCTACTTCCATATAGTGGATATTTTTCATTATCACAACGATCTAGCCCCAAACTGTCACGATCGTCGTAAGCAACGGACCAAGGCGCAGCGTGATATGCGTACATCTTTTAATGAGTACTTTTCAACAATTAACAAAACAACAAAATGATACGTGAAGTCCTAAGGTTAACAAAACACAAACCTCTCTGGAACAAGATCCCACAAATGACAAGTGCAAAACAGGCTGCCTAAGTATGGTTCCCAATCAGAGACAACACGCCACAGCTGCCTCTGATTGGGAACCACCCCGGCCAACATAGAAATACATGATCTAGAACCTGAACATAGAACACTAAACATAGAAACTAACACCCTGGCTCAACATATAAGAGTCCCCAGAGCCAGGGCGTGACAGTACCCCCCCCAACTAAACCCAACAGGGGAGGGGCCGGGTGGGCATTCCGCCTTGGAGGCGGATCCGGCTCCGGGCGTGACCACCACTCTCTAGCTACCCCCCCGTAGCGCCCCTGGTCTGGTCTGGCCCCGCTGGCTGGAGCTGGACTGGACATCGGTGGAGCGGATTGCTTAGGCTCCGGTGTGGACCAGGCACCGGTAGAACAGGCACGGGTTGTGCCGGACTGACGACGCGCACCACTGGCTTGGTGCGGGGAGCAGGAACAGGCCGGACCGGGCTGACGACGTGCACCACTGGCTTGGTGCGGGGAGCAGGAACAGGCCGGACCGGGCTGGCGACGCGCACCACTGGCTTGGTGCGGGGAGCAGGAACAGGCCGGACCGGGCTGACGACGCGCACCACTGGCTTGGTGCGGGGAGCAGGAACAGGCCGGACCGGGCTGGCGACGCGCACCACTGGCTTGGTGCGAGGGGCAGGAACAGGCCGGGCCGGGCTGGCGACGCGCACCACTGGCTTGGTGCGGGGAGCAGGAACAGGCCGGGCCGGGCTGGCGACGCGCACCACAGGCTTGGTGCGAGGGGCAGGAACAGGCCGGGCCGGGCTGGCGACGCGCACCCTAGGCTTGGTGCGAGGGGCAGGAACAGGCCGGGCCGGGCTGGCGACGCGCACCACTAACTTAGTGCGGGGAGCAGGAACGGGTTGGGCCGTACTGGGAACACGCACCACTAACTTAGTGCGGGGAGCAGGAACGGGTTGGGCCGGACTGGGAACACGCACCACTAACTTAGTGGGGGGAGCAGGAACGGGTTGGGCCGTACTGGGAACACGCACCACTAACTTAGTGCGGGGAGCAGGAACGGGCCGGACCGGACTGGTGACACACACCACTTGCTTAGTGCGAGGAGCGGGACTGGGTTTCGTCATAAACCTCCGCTCCCTCTGCTGCCTAACCAGTTCCTCTCGCCGTGCCTCTACTCTCTCCTTCTCCCTTATCGCCTCCAGTAGCTCCTCCCTCTGACCAACTAACTCCTGCTCCCTCATGACCAATAGCCCCCATAACCTGGTGGCCTCCTCTCCTATTCTGCAGATTCGCCCTGTAGCTGCCTCCTGCTGCCCCGTCGTCCACGCCGTGTGCCCCCCAAAAAAAATGTATTGGGGTTGCCTCTCGCCTGTCCGACGACGGCCCGGTTGGCGCCGCTTCTCCTCTCCTGCCTGGACATCCTCCCTCATCGCCCTCCGGTAGCGGACGGCCTCCTCCTCGGTGATCTTCCCCCAACCGAGGAGGACATCCACTAGCGTTACCTCCGGCGTTTGCTCCTGGACACGCTGCTTGGTCCTTATTTGGTGGGATCTTCTGTCACGATCGTCGTAAGCAACAGACCAAGGCGCAGCGTGATATGCGTACATCTTTTAATGAGTACTTTTCAACAATTAACAAAACAACAAAACGATACGTGAAGTCCTAAGGTTAACAAAACACAAACCTCTCTGGAACAAGATCCCACAAATGACAAGTGCAAAACAGGCTGCCTAAGTATGGTTCCCAATCAGAGACAACACGCCACAGCTGCCTCTGATTGGGAACCACCCCGGCCAACATAGAAATACATGATCTAGAACCTGAACATAGAACACTAAACATAGAAACTAACACCCTGGCTCAACATATAAGAGTCCCCAGAGCCAGGGCGTGACACAAACAAAGTGTATGGTCAGCTCATAACAAGCATAATGTATGTAAAGGGAACTTGTATGAGACGCAGTTATATAGGCTAGTAGGTATTTTATACCAAACCTGTGTAAGTAATGTAATACTTTAGTCATGTTATGTTAGTTTAGCTAAGTCTGCGAGTGTGTTTTACCTGTACAGTTCACTGTATTGAGGGCACTAGGAGAGGAATTGTTAATAGAATAGTCATGCCAGATTGGAATTGCTGCATTACTGTACAGACTGGTATTTACCACAACAACAAAACATACTACAGTTTACTATAGAATACTATTGCACTTACTGTAGAATTCTATAGAATAGTATACTGTTTAACTGTAGTATACTGTTTAATCCTATACTCCACACTGTAGTATCCCTTGATCGTGTAGTGCTTACTGTAGACTTTTGTAGTATACTGTAGAACACTTTACTACACACTATACTATCCCTTGATCATGTGTAGTGCTTAGTTGAGAATTTTGTAGTATACTGTAGAATACTATACTACACACTGTACTATCCCTCGATCATGTAGCGCTTATTTTAGAATTTTGTAGTATACTGGAGAATACTATACTACACACTTTAGTTTCCCTCGATTGTATAGTGCTTACTGTATATACTGTTTTTATATACTGGAGAATACTATACTACACACTGTAGTACCCCCCTTGATCGTGTAGTGCTTAGGCCTACTATAGAATTTTGTAGTATACTGGAGAATTCTATGGTACACACTGTAGTATCCCTCGTTCGTGTAGTGCTTACTATAGAGTTTTGTAGTATACTGTAGAATACTATACTACACACTGTAGTATCCCTTGATCATGTAGTGCTTACTTTAGAATGTTGTAGTATACTGTGTAGAATACTATACTGCACACTTTAGTATCCCTCAATCGCGTAGTGCTTACTTTAGAATTTTTAGATCGATTGGACAGCTAGCTAGCTTTACTGCCAACTGCTAGCTTTGTCGATGCCATTTTGATTTGAAAGTGCTGTCCTTTGGGAGCTCCTGGGGATTTCCTCTGAGGTTCCCCCCTCGATTGTGTAGTGCTTACTATATACTTTTGTAGTATACTGTAGAATACTATACTCCACACTGTAGTATCCATTGATTGATTCATTTTATTTGATTATTTAAAAACACCATAAAACCACAAATGTGGATACAATGCATTAAGACATTTGTCGAGATTAACACAACAAAGTTTAACATGTATTTCCATTGTGGTCGTAGTTCAAACATCAAACATGTTACACATTTACAGCTAAACCACACGACAAAATACTATAGTATACGATGGTCTAAATTCTGTAGTATTACTATATTTATATACTATAGTCAGGGCTGGCCCCCCATTAGGCAGGATTAGGCTGCTGCCTAGAGCGGCAGTTTGATGGGGGTGGCATTTTCCAAGCTAAACTGACCAACAACACCTCACACAAATCTGCCCCAAAACAATGAAAACGTCTCTCACACAGTGGAATATGGGCTATTAAGGTGAGCGCTGATGCCGCCCCATGATAAGCAGTGCCCGCTTTGCCAAAGGCAGGTGCGCAAAATATGTATCTTGTCAATGCCCAGTGCACCTCTTCATGGTGCTGTTGGAGAGACGCAGCGCTGCCGCGCTCCACCAATGCTCGGTCAAAGTCATCTAACATAAATCATGTAACAGATATAGCCTATGGTATAAAGAGTAGACCTATGTGGCCTTTATTATGACAATGTCATGAGACAGACACGTTTTACATCATGCGTGTTTCCGATCAAATAGCCTAAATGGCGCCATATAAAATAATAATTTGCTTCGACGTAAATATGAATTAACATGTTAACAAACACACCATATCTCTCAGTTCCATTACATTACACATAAGAGTCATTAGACGAAGGAGTCTTCTGTATAGGGGAGTTTTGTTAAGCACCCTGACGCTCGGTCTGAACATTAACAGGCATTGCTTCCGCTATGGTTTGGAAGCATAATGACCTTATCTTTCATATCAGTGAGACACAATAATAAATCAATAAAACTTTCAATTGATACTCACACAGCCATATCTCCATGTTACAGCGTGTGTTTACGGACGACAGAGAGACCATCTGTGCTAATTAGCTATCTAGCATGCTCTGAACACCTGTGTGCAATGGAAGAAGGCCACCGGAAACGTGTTGTCACTGAAAAACACGGTCGGCTGCAACTGTGATAAGGCTGGTTAAAACAGTGTACAGTAAGTGTGTATTTTGCATTTGTGAAATTATTTTGATGTAATTAGAACGTAAAGGGCTTTATGTTAATATCCCGAGTGGCGCAGTGGTCTAAGGCACTGCATCGCAGTGCTAGCTGTGCCACTAGAGAACATGGTTTGAATTCAGGCTCTGTTGTAGCAGGTCGCGACCGGGAGACCCATGGGGTTGGCACACAATTGGTCTAGGGGAGGGAATGGCCGGCAGGGATGTAGCTCAGTTGGTAGAGCATGGCGTTTGCAACGGCAGGGTTGTGGGTTCGATTCCCACGGGGGGCCAGTATGAAAAAAAAAAATGTATGCACTCACTAACTGTAAGTCACTCTGGATGAGAGCGTCTGCTAAATGACTAAAAATGTAAAAATATGTTTCTAGAACCTATTACAATTGAGAATCAATTCACATTTAGATGGAGTATTTGGCTGTTTTTGCTGCCAGAGCCAGTCTCATTCCAAAATCAAGGGCATTAATATGGAGTTGCTGCTATAACTGCCTTCACTCTTCTGGGAAGGCTTTCCACTAGATGTTGGAACATTGCTGCAGGGACTTTCTTCCATTCAGCCACAAAAGCATTAGTGAGGTCGGGCACTGATGTTGGGCGATTAGGCCTGGCTCGCAGTCGGCGTTCCAATTCATCCCAAAGGTGTTAGATGGGGTTGAGGTCAGGGCTCTGTGCAGACAAGTCAATTTCTTCCACACCGATCTCGACAAACCATTTCTGTATGGACCTCGCTTTGTGCACGGGGGTATTGTCATGCTGAAACAGGAAAGGGCCTTCCCCAAAATTGTTGCTACAAAGTTGGAAGGACAGAATCGTCTAGAATGACATTGTATGCTGTAGTGTTAAGATTTCCCTTCACTGGAACTAAGGGGCCTAGCCCGAACCATGAAAAACAGCCCCTGACCATTATTCCTCCTCCACCTAACTTTACAGTTGGCACTATGCATTCGGCAGGTAGCGTTCTCCTGGCATCTGCCAAACCCAGATTTGTCCGTCGGACTGCCAGATGGTGAAGCGTGATTCATCACTCCAGAGAACGCGATTCCACTGCTCCAGAGTCCAATGGCGGTGAGCTTTACACCACTCCAGCCAAACACTTGGCATTGCGCATGGTGATCTTAGCGGGAAAAAAATATATTTAAATATACTTAAATCATACTTCATTAACATATTTTAAGAATATTTAAAATTATCTAAATGTGAACTATTTTAAATACATTTAATGCATTTAATGTCAATTTTATTTGTATTTTATTAGCATTTAAGTATATAGAAACATCAAGGATGATCAATGGAAACCTGAGGTCAATTTCGAGTCTCATAGCAAAGTGTCTGACAACGTATGTAAACATTTCTAAAAAGCAGTTTTCGCTTTGTCATTGTGGGGTATTGTGTGTAGATTGATTAGACATTTTTCATTTAATCAATATTAGAATAAGGCTGTAACATAACAAAATGTGGAAAAAGTCAAGGGGTCTGAATACTTACCAAATGTACTGTATATGCTGTGTAAAACAGCTAAAAGGCTATAAAGTAACATTAACTGTAAAGCTATCAGTCACTAGTGGAAACATTTACAACTACAATTAAGTTACGTTATATTTTTTATGTATTTTACATCAGACGATCTGGTAGTAAGGTTGCTAGCTAGCACTCCTAGCAGGTAATGCAGGTTAGCTGGCTATCATTTTCTGCTAGTGAAGTTGCTAGCTAGCAAGTTAGCATAAACTAGCCCTAACTGTGCTAGTCATTGTCTAAATGACTGGTAGAAGCACATTCATAACCATACAGGGGTAATTAGCCCCCAGGGGCCAGTTACCCCCTAGTAAGGGGGTGGGGTGAGTTGCCCCCAACACACTCATCCAACATATACTTTGTTCAAAACTTATCTAAATTTTTCTCTCTAAACAGGTGGATTATTTATCTTAAGGCTTTCCTTGTTGTATATATATATACTTTTTTTTATAGATTTAACTTCATTGGAATGTATCTACAACTTTTTTATAATTAGATCAACTTACCACAAAATCGTTTTGTTGAAATATGAAGAGTTGTGATGACACAGAGGACATTTTCTGTTGAGCGAGAGCAGTGGCAGCCAGGGAAAGTGTTGGGGAAAGAATTTGATGACAGCTTGTGGTCTTAATGTGAATGACAGGGGGGCAGTTACCCCAGGGGGCTAGTTACCCCCTAGTACCCTACTTGTAGTGTTAATGACATTTAAGTTATTTTGCAAATGCTCTTATCCAGAGCGCCTTACAGTAGTGAGTGCATACATTTTCATATTTGTCGTACTGGTTCCCCGTGGGAATCGAATGCACAACCCTGGTGTTGCAGGTGCCATGCTCTACCAACTGAGCCACACGGGACCATGCACCATGCATTGCCTTTGTTATGCTAACTAGGCCTTCTTTATGGCTATGCTTGCTACTTTTGATATCTTTATATTGTTTGTTTGCCATGTTATGTAGCCATTGATAAATTAGCTTGCTATAGCTTCGGCCTACCATGCTATATTTATGCATAGCTTTACCAATTTAAACTGAGTGTACAAAACATTAAGAACACTTGCTCTTTCCATGACAGACTGACCAGGTGAAAGCTTTGATCCCTTATTGATGTCACTTGTTAAATCCACTTCCATCAGTGTAGATGAAGGCATTGAGACAATTGAGACATGGATTGTGACACTCAGAGGGTGAATGGGCAAGACAAAAAATGTAAGTGCCTTTGAACGGGGTATGGTAGTAGGTGCCAGGCGCACCGGTTTGTGTCAAGAACTGCAACACTGCTGGGTTTTTCATGCTTAACAGTTTCCCGTGTGGATCAAGAATGGTCCAGCATCCAAAGGACATCAAGCCAACTTGACAACTGTGGGAAGCATTAGAGTCAACATTGGCCAGCATCCCTGTGAAACGCTTGACACCTTCTAGAGTCCATGCCCCGACGAATTGAGGCTATTCTGAGGGCAATATTAGGAAGGTGTTCTTAATGTTTTGTACACTCAGTGTATAGTATTCACTGTAGTGTTTTTGCAGACATGACTGTAGTATACTGTAGTATTTACTGTAGTGTTTTTGCAGACATGACTGTAGTAACACCTGCCAACTAGGGTTAGCTAAAATGGCACAACTACCAGACTACACCAGTTACTGTTAATGTTTTGTATACTCCGTGTAGTATACTACAGTCATGTCCGCAAAAACTTGACAGTAAATACTATAGTATACTACGGTCATGTCTGCAAAAACACTACAGTGAATACCAAGGGTTGGAACTGGTTCAGGGAACAGAACCGAAAACCATAAAATAACAACATTATTTGAGGAACAGAACCCAAACCGGAAGCAAAAGTTATCTATACTGTTCCAGAACAGAACCGTTATTTTAAAAGCATGGGAACCGGTTAATAACGTTATTTTACGTTCCAGGCATTTTTTTCCATTCCCACAAAAATCCTAACAATGCTCCTATGCAAAGCCCTCACTCTGTCACTCAGAAACCAGTGTCTGCCTGCTAGCTGGAAATCTTTGCCAGTGGGTGTGCTTGTGTGTAGGCTACCTGCCCCTCTCCTCTGAAGCATAGGTTACTGTAGCCTACTGACGACTTTATAAGCATGATTCAGAAATTAGGGAGAGATGTTTAAAAGAATGGATTAACTTTTTCAATGCTAGTTAAGGATACTATAGTTATCACGTTTCACATTGGATTTATTTACACCAAGTCACTTGGCTCTGTCATATCCTCACATGGCCTCTCCTATCATTGCTACGCAGACGACACACAATTCATTTTCTCCTTTCCCCCTTCTGATAACCAGGTGGCGAATCGCATATCTGCATGTCTGGCAGACATATCAGTGTAGATGTCGGATCACCACCTCAAGCTGAACCTCGGCAAGACGGAACTGCTCTTCCTCCCAGGGAAGGACTGCCCGCTCCATGATCTCGCCATCCCGGTTGACAACTCCATTGTGTCCTCCTCCCAGAGTGCAAAGAACCTTGGCGTGACCCTGGACAACACCTTGTCGTTCTCCGCTAACATCAAAGCGGTGACCCGATCCTGCAGGTACATGCTCTACAACATTCGCAGAGTACGACCCTACCTTACACAGAAAGCGGCACAGGTCCTAATCCAGGCACTTGTCATCTCCCGTCTGGATTACTGCAACTCGCTATTGGCTGGGCTCCCTGCGTGTGCCATTAAACCCCTACAACTTATCCAGAACGCTGCAGCCCGTCTGGTGTTCAACCTTCCCAAGTTCTCTCATGTCACCCCGCTCCTCCGCACACTCCACTGGCTTCCAGTTGAGGCTCGCATTTACTACAATACCATGGTGCTTGCCTACCTCCTTACCTTCAGGCTCTGATCAGACCCTACACCCAAACGAGGGCACTACGTTCATCCACCTCTGGCCTGCTAGCTCCCCTACCTCTACGGAAGCACAGTTCCCGCTCAGCCCAGTCAAAGCTATTCGCTGCTCTGGCACCCCAATGGTGGAACAAGCTCCCCCACGACGCCAGGACAGCGGAGTCACTGACCACCTTCCGGAGACACTTGAAACCCTACTTCTTTAAGGAGTACCTGGAATAGTATAAAGTAATCCTTCTTCCCCCACCCCCCAAACAAAACAAAAAAAGTGGTTGTCCCACTGGCTATCATAAATTGAATGCACCAATTTGTAAGTCGCTCTGGATAAGAGCGTCTGCTAAATGATGTAAATGTAAATGTATTATCTACAAAAAGGTAAGACATGTTTTTAATTCTAGTGCTGCTTTGCACACACAAGCTTGTTAGCTAGCTAGCTAACTAACTAACGTTTGCTCTGGTCCAATGTTAAACCAACTCGGAAGTTCAAAGATATTCAAAGTTCCTCCATAGAAGCTGCTCCTCCGTAGGTATAATTCTGTGAGCCTAATTCAGATAATTCATGTCATAACAAGCTCCCCAGCGCTTCAAGGCAAGCTTCCTCCATCCTCTCTTGCTCTCTCCTCACCCACAAAATGTCAGTTGCATTGCACACCCTCACTGTGACTGGCAGCACAGTGTGTGTTTGTCTTTCATTATGATTAAACCATGCTGTTACCGCAAAATACAGTGAGGGAAAAAAGTATTTGATCCCCTGCTGATTTTGTACGTTTGCCCACTGACAAAGAAATGATCAGTCTATATTTTTAATGGTAGGTTTATTTGAACAGTGAGAGACAGAATAACAACAAAAGAATCCAGAAAGACACATGTCAATAAATTGATTTGCATTTTAATAAGGGAAATAAGTATTTGACCCCCTCTCAATCAGAAAGATTTCTGGCTCCCAGGTGTTTTATACAGGTAACGAGCTGAGATTAGGAGCACACTCTTAAAGGGAGTGCTCCTAATCTCAGATTGTTACCTGTATAAAAGACACCTGTCCACAGAAGCAATCAATCAGATTACCAACTCTCCACCATGGACAAGAACAAAGAGCTCTCCTAGGATGTCAGGGACAAGATTGTAGACCTACACAAGGCTGGAATGGGCTACAAGACCATCGCCAAGCAGCTTGGTGAGAAGGTGACAACAGTTGGTGCAATTATTTGCAAATGGAAGAAACACAAAATAACTGTCAATCTCCCTCGGCCTGGGGCTCCATGCAAGATCTCACCTCGTGGAGTTGCAATGGTCATGAGAACGGTGAGGAATCAGCCCAGAACTACACGGGAGTATCTTGTCAATGATCTCAAGGCAGCTGGGACCATAGTCACCAAGAAAACAATTGGTAACACACTACGCCGTGAAGGACTGAAATCCTGCAGCGCCCGCAAGGTCCCCCTGCTCAAGAAAGCACATATACATGCCCGTCTGAAGTTTGCCAATGAACATCTGAATGATTCAGAGGAGAACTGGGTGAAAGTGTTGTGGTCAGATGAGACCAAAATCGAGCTCTTTGGCATCAACTCAACTCGCCGTGTTTGGAGGAGGAGTAATGCTGCCTATGACCCCAAGAACACCATCCCCACCGTCAAACATGGAGGTGGAAACATTATGCTTTGGGGGTGTTTTTCTGCTAAGGGGACAGGACAACTTCACCGCATCAAAGGGACAATGGACGGGCCATGTACCGTCAAATCTTGGGTGAGAACCTCCTTCCCTCAGCCAGGGCATTGAAAATGGGTCGTGGATGGGTATTCCAGCATGACAATGACCCAAAACACACGGCCAAGGCAACAAAGGAGTGGCTCAAGAAGAAACACATGAAGGTCCTGGAGTGGCCTAGCCAGTCTCCAGACCTTAATCCCATAGAAAATCTGTGGAGGGAGCTGAAGGTTCGAGTTGCCAAACGTCAGGCTCGAAACTTTAATGACTTGGAGAAGATCTGCAAAGAGGAGTGGGACAAAATCCCTCCTGAGATGTGTGCAAACCAGGTGGCCAACTACAAGAAATGTCTGACCTCTGTGATTGCCAACAAGGGTTTTGCCACCAAGTACTAAGTCATGTTTTGCAGAGGGGTCAAATACTTATTTCCCTCATTAAAATGCAAATAAATTCATAACATTTTTGACATGCGTTTTTCTGGATTTCTTTATTGTTATTCTGTCTCTCACTGTTCAAATAAACCTACCATTAAAATTATAGACTGATCATGTCTTTGTCAGTGGGCAAACATACAAAATCAGCAGGGGATCAAATACTTTTTTCCCTCACTGTAAAATGTACTCTTAACGACTTTACTATACAGATTAAATTGTTTACCCGCTGCATAGCAAGCTGCTCTTTCCGCACTGATTGGTGAAGTAATTTAACGTCGAGCTAAATGTAAAAAAAAACTCAAATCTATTTCAGAGGTTTAAAAAGGAACAGAAACTATCTATATAAACCTGTACTTTATTTTGGTTTGAACCAGTTCAGAACTTTATTTTGCTGGTGGAACAGTGGAACGGAACAAAAAAAATAGTTATGTTCAAAATGAAACGATTGGAAAATAATTTTGGTTCCAACCCCTGGTGAATACTATAATGTACTACAGTCATGTATGCAAAAACACTACAGTGAATACTATAGTATACAGTATAAATATAGTCATACTACAGTATTTATACCATAGTAGACAAGTATCTATTTTATGTGGGTACACAGAGGTTTTCAATTAAAGAGAAAATGCATGCTACTAACACCACACTGGTTCAAGCGCTGGCCAGAAAACACAGTGAACAAAGGATAAAGATTTGTCAAACCATTGAATGACTGTTGGGAGTATATAAAAAATAGTGGACAAATTATTCATTTTTTCCAATTCTGTGAGGGTTTAAGGAGATGGACTGTAATGTATTTCTTTACTGAGATGGGCCTAGTACTCGCACATAGCAGAAGTTGCCCTTCGGCACAGATCTAGGATCAGTTGGGGTACCCTCCCTCCCCAATCTAAACCTCAACCACCAACCTGTGAAGCGTGATGTCACCTGTGGCTCTCATTGGAATGTGTCAACAGCTATAGGGCCAAGAATTGTGTATGTTTATTCTAGAACGACAGTAACCCCTAGGCCTGGGCAGTATGGCTGGAGCTTATTTGCAGCCTCACAGTTCTTCTAGCGATCTCAGGGCTGCACTTAATTCCAAAAAGATGTCTCCTTCCCTCTGCTCTCATTCACTTCCTTTCACAGATCTGGATAGGTGAGAGCAATACACCGGGAACTATGGTGAGTGATGGAGGCTTACACCTACCCAGTCCTCTCAGGTTTGTGAACGGTAGAGTCAAGTGAACAAGGGCAGATGGGAAGGGGTGCTATTTTTTTGGGATGAAATGTAGCCCAACCTTCTTCCAGACACACCTTCAGTCCCAGAGCGACTCAGCTCCACACATTGCCAGACATTCCAGTCTTACAGGCAGGCTGGCTTCTGAAGCACACTGGGATAATTCCTCTCTCTCTCTAGCATTGTAAACCCACATTTCTTCACCCTGTAACAGCGGAATCAATGTTAGAAATATGCCAGGGTTCGCAGTACTGAAGCCTACGGCATTCTCTTCCGAGGCAGAGACTTGTAGGAACAGCCTCCCACTGTGCCACAATCAACACCGTTATTTGGTGCAGAGACAAAGCAATAATTTTACAATCTTGGATAAGCATGGATAATTTTGTTTCTTGAAATACACAACAACAAAAAAACATAAGCCATGACTCAAATAATGACGAGGATGGTGCTTCAATTTTCTTATCCTTTATTCTCATACATAGGAAAATAGCATTTCTGGTATTCCAAAAAAAAGTAACCTGTATTTCAGCAGAACTGAATTATTACAGTAGTTGTGTGTGTTTGTGTGTGTACACTGGATGATAGAGTTACTGGGAGAGAGCGACCTATGGTTGAAGGTAAGGCAGAAAAGGGAATATTTACAATAGGACTGATTCAGAGGGACTAGACCAGCCATGGACACACAGCTGGGTCAGACGTCTGTCTAGGTGGGTTTGTGTGGTCACGATCTAATCAAATTAGTCATGTTCAAAGAAAGCAATACACAAACAATCTTAAAGAACAACAAACTGTTTCTGTAATGGCAAGAGACCATTTAATGATGATGATTGCCAGTGATACTGATGAAGTGCGGTGGTCCATTCTGAGTTTACCCATTCAAATTTAACAAGAAGCAAGAAAATGTGTTTTAAACAAAGGTTTGGCTCGTCATAGGTTCTGAATCACTGTGATGGGTGGCAAATGTGAGTGATGGATTGCACATTTGAGTACAATATAAGTGGGTATTAAGCACATGTACCCACTCTGGTTTCTCTCAAGGGATATGGGCCAAGACTGCTAGCCTGAAAAGTCCATTGTTTTCTCTATATGGTTTCCTAAGTGCAGTAGCCTGTTGAAAAAGCACCTTGTACACTCAAATCCAGAGCTACAGCTTATATACTCATAGCAGAGCCCTCCAGTCCTTGGCATAGCATTTAGAAAATATCTTTATTGTCCATGTCTTACAGCGAACAACGGAAATGTGTCTTCTGCTCCTTTCTCAGCACATATCACACACAGTTGAGACAAGCACAGGTTCAAGCTGCAGTGCAGGGCCCCTGGATGGAGAGCATGTTGTGGGGTTAAGGGCCTTGCTCAAGGGCCCAACAGTAGAGGAACGTCTTTAGGATGTGAATCCAGCAGCCCTCCAGTTGCCAGATCAATTCCCCCTTATCTTTCCAGTGCAATGCCCCAGGATTTGAACCAGCCACCTTTCAGTTACAGGTCCAATTCCTTAGCCTTTGGGCTACCTATAACTGTTCTCCATGCTTAACCCTCTCCTGCTAGACCTGCTAACATAAGTGCACTTGAGAACAGAGGGCTAATCTTGATGGGGTGTGATGGGTTAACTAATTAATGGAAGAGTGGGTCTCATAATTAACTCCTGTCTGGCTGATCTGATGACCCCTCAATAACATTCCACAGTTTCACCAAGCACAGACACCACTGGATAGCTTAATGTACTGACTAAGGGTTTCTCTGGATAGGAGCTTCTATATGTTCTGTACATGTAAATTAGATATTTGACAGATACAGATTGGACAAAGATCAGCTGCCCTTTTCAGGTACAGTACTGTACACTATAAATGATTAGCTTTGCTTGCTAACCTACTAACCTTCACTACTGTAAATGACTAAGCAGTTCTTCACATCGGGTTGCTTTGCATTGTAAAGCCAATGTATAAAACATACAGTATACACACACAGGTAGCTTTCGCCGAGTCTCTTTTGTCAGTTTAACATTGATTTCAAAGACATAGAAAGAAAGTAAAAGAGCTTATAGGTTCTACACCAGACAATGTGTGAGCAGTTCACACAAAAAGGTGATTGAAAAGTCAAGAGGACTTCTTGCTTGGCAACAAAAAAACCTAATCTCAGTTGTTTAAGAGCATGGACCAGGTGGGCCGCGGTGTCTGCTGGTTTTCACTCAGTCACTCGCCCTTCAAATCAGCATCTGACGCAAACCTGGGAAACCAGGTTGGTGTGAGTGGACTCTTAACTAATCAGTTATTACATAATGGACCAGTAAAGCACCATGGTGAAAACCAGCAGACACTAGTCTGCAGCCCTGAGGTCTTTTAGGGAGTGGGAGGAGGCACGAGGTCAGGGAAGCGGTGGTAACAGTACTGGATTGGCCGTTATGGTCAGGGAGGGATGTGGTTGGGCCAGAGGTTTGGCACCGAGGGGAGCAGGAGGGGATATGTAAGCGATTTAGACTCAAACCTGTTCTCTGAGAGAATCTGGCAGCTCACATATCAACACAGTACTTTCAAGTTTCAACTGGGCTAATAGCACAGATTATGGGCTAGAATGAGCTGGGTCAGTGCATTGACCTCTAAAACTGTCTTGAGGGTGTAACTCCTGAAGCAGATTCACAGAGCAATAGAATATGTAGAATAGAATGTGTGACAGTGTAGTGTTTTAAACACAATCCAATGACATATAAAACATTATCTTCTGAGAGTTAGACCGTGCACAGCTGCCTGTCACGTTTGTCATCTGCTCAGGGTAACGAGGTGTGTGTGTGTGTGTGTGTGGCAGGGGGATGTGATTTAACCTAAAGGCCTGAAATCCACTTTAAGCTGAACAATCACATCCCTGAGATGGCCGTTACCCATTAGTTCACTGTCTAGCACCAATACCTCATCTGCTCTGCTGCAGGAGGGAGTAGAGGAGAGGGTGAGGAGAGGCCGGCAGGGTCTGAATCAGATTCAGAACCCTACTCTTAGGTTTTGGTCCAGGTCTGCTCCTGTAGCACCAGTGTCCTGATGAGGACTCAGACTCCCTAACAGGGCCTCCCCGGGGAAGGGCTGGGTGGATGAGTCTGATTATTCTGTCAGCCTGTGGTCGGGTTGAGATTGGACTGGCCTGGGTTGGGCAGGCACAGCCAGGGTGTAGGTGGGGGACCAGGCTGCTCTGAATTCTAGAGGCAAGTTCTTATAATTCTGCCATCCAGGTCAAGCGCTGCAACGGGGTTAAGGGTGAGGAGGGTGGCATCAGGATCACGACTGGACTGAGCTGGGTTTGCTGTGTCGACATGCTGGCTGGGTCAGACGGTAGTTCTGACGATTCTGCCAGGCCGGGGGCTGCGGTGCACCTTGGTGTGTTTGGAGAGGTGGTCACTGCGGGCAAACTTCTTCTCACACAGAGAGCACTCGTAGGGTTTGACCCCGGAGTGGGAGCGCCGGTGACGAGACAGCTCATCAGAACGAGAGAACCTACAGAGATAGAGGTGCTTTGATCATTTCTCTGAATTCTAATTGTTTCTACGCTAAACACTTAGCTCAGTCAGTTCCAGCTAAGTGTGTCAGGAGGCCTGTTATTCCCCCTGTTTGATTGCCCCCAAATTAGCGCTCAGACACAGCTCTGAGGGAAATAGGAACACTAAATGGTGGGTCAAACAGTATTTACAATTTACAGTGCCTTCAGAAAGTATTCATACCCCTTGACTTATTCCACATTGTGTTATGTTCCAGCCTGAATTCAATATGTTTTCTTCTCACCCATCTACACACAATACCCCATAATGACAAAGTGAAAACATGTTTGTAGAAATGTTTGCACATTTATTGAAGATTAAATATAGAAATCTCATTTGCACAAGTGTTCACACCCTTGAGTCACTACTTTGTAGAAGCACCTTTGGCAGCGATTACAGCTGTGAGTCTTTCTGGGTAAGTCTCTAAGAGCTTTCGACACCTGGATTGTGTAACATTTGTCCATAATTATTTTCAAAATTCTTCAAGCTGTCAAATTTGTTGTTGATCATTGCTAGATAACCATTTTCAGTTCTTGCCATAGATTTTCAAGTACATGGAAGTCAAAACTGTAACTCGGCCACTCAGGAACATTCACTGTCTTCTTGGTAAGCAACTGGCCTTGTATTTTAGGTGATTGTCTTGCTGAAATGTTAATTAATCTCCCAGTGTCAGGTGGAAAGCAGACTGAACTAGGCTTTCCTCTAGGATTTTGCCTCCATTCCATTTCTTTTTTATCCTGAAAAACTCTCCAGTCCTTGACGAAGAAAATGAAGAGTGGCACTCAGTGATGTGTTGTGTTAGATTTGTCTCAAACACCTTGTATTCAGGACAAAAAGTGAATTGCTTTACCACATTTTTTGCAGTATTACTTTAGTGCCTTGTTGCAAACAGGATGGATGTTTTTGGAATATTTGTATTCTGTACAGGCTTCCTTCATTTCACTCTGTAATTTAGGTTAGTGTTGTGGGGTAACTACAATGTTGTTGATCCATCCTCAATTTTCTCCTATCACAGCCATTAAACTCTGTTTTAAAGTCACCTCATGGTGAAATCCCTGAGCGGTTTCCTTCCTCGCCAGCAACTGAGTTAGGAAGGACGCCTGTATCTTTGTAGTGACTGGGTGTATTGATACACCATCCAAAGTGTAATTAATAACTTCACCATATTATTGCACACAGAGTGAATCCATGCAACTTATTATGTAACTTGTTAAGCACATTTTTACTCCTGACCTTATTTAGGCTTGCCATAACAAAGGGGTTGAATACTTATTGACTCAAGACATTTCAGCTTTTCATTTTTAATTAATTTGTAAAAATTTCAAAAAACATAATTCCACTTTGTTATTATGAGGCATTGTGTGTAGGCCAGTAAAAAATAAATACATGTCAATTTAATCCATTTTAAATTCAGGCTGTAACAACACAATGTGAAAAAAAGTCAAGGGTTGTGAATACTTTCTGAAGGCACTGTACAAACAACATTATAAGCATATATTTTCACATCCTCTAACTACCTTAATAACCCTAACCCCAATCCTTTCCTTACAGAGCTCACTGCAGTTGCTTATTGGGAAACTGTAACTGTTAGCAACAGTGAGTGTGTTGTAATATCTAATATTTGCTGAACTTCTATATTGTTACTGTTTTATACCAGCTCTACTTCCTACCTCTGCAGAGACAGAACAATATTTACTTTATGTTCAGCTTTACAAAATAATTACAGTGCAATACTGTATGTCAATATCCTAACAAAAATAACAACTGTGATAGAGCATCTGTTTGCCACTGTCATCATTATACCCACTTCATTTTGAACCAGTCATTACAGACTTTTCTTTATTCTCTCTCCGTTTTATTAACCTATCACATGCTAATGACTAGCCTATATGGTAATAAACTACATTTAACAAACCCAAGATTCCTGTGTTTTCTCTGCATCTTGACTAGCATTGTTATATATATATATATATATATATATAAATAAATATAACTCACCTCCAGACACAGTCAGGCCAGCTGCAGGTGTAGGGCTTTTCTCCGGTGTGTCTGCGGAAGTGGGCCTTCAGATGGCTGCTCTTGGTGTACATCTTCTCACAGCCCGGGTGAGAACACTTGTGCACCCTCAGCGTCTCTTTAGGAGGGGGTCTGTTCACCCTAGGGGGGGCCACAGCTTTCACCACGGCCCCTCCACTGTGACCCACAACCACTGTTGCCCCAACAAGCCCCCCGGTAACCCTCACAGTGATTGGTAGAGGGGCAATCTTCACATACTTCTGGTCTGGAGCGTCCGTGCTGGCTATGTTGAGAAGGGTGGCTGAGGCGGAGGGCACCTGTGGGGCCAGCAGGGTAACGTTCTGCCCTCCGTGGAGTCCCAGGACCAGGTGGGCCAATCTCAGCCCGCTGGATGCACCAGGAGGAGAGCCTGTCTGGGGGTGAGGCTGGGCCAGAGGCAAGGACTGGACCTGGAGAACCAGGGGTGCTCCCAGGAGCACTGGGGGGGTGGTGGGGGGTGGGGAGGGGAACAGGGCTGCTGGGCTGGGGGTGTGAGGGGTGTTGGGGATTTGTGGGGTGGGGGGTGACAGGGCAGCGCTGGTGCCTGGGTCACTGTGTCCCCCTGGGGAGGAGAAGGGTTGTTTCATGGAGCTGGAAGGGGAGGGAGCGGGCTCCTCTATGGGTTCACCAGGGAAGAGAACCCCCTCTCTCACCAGCTCCATCTTCTCCCTGAGGAACTCCTCGATGTCCTCCAGGGTGGGAGAGAAGGGTGAGGGCAGGCGGGGGCTGAAGTCAAGCAGACCCTCTGTGGGGGTCAGATAGAGTCGGAGCAGGCCCCCTTCCTCTCCGTCATCCTCCTCCTCTCCAGGGCTGAAGCTGAGTCCAGCCCCCATGTCCCCAGCCTCGGGGCTGTAACACGAAGCAAAGCTACCCCCCTCACTCCCCCCCTCACTGCCCTCTCCCTCCACAAGCCCCAGGGAGACCAGGCTAACGCTGTCCCTAAAGAGGTCATTATCAGAGACCAGCGCTCTGCTGCTTAACGACACCATTGATACAGTCCAGATACACAGGAGAACCACGCTTCTCACTACACCTGCATAGAAAACGTGGGGGATACTGCAGTTAAAAACATAAATGCTGAATCATGAATAAGAATATAATATTTAATACAGATTGAATTAAGTACCTAATTATAGGGCAAAATAAATATAATGGGGGATGTATAGAAAGGGTAGTTGAAAGCATTAATTCTCGTCAGAAAGTAAAAAATCATTCAATTGAATGTGTTTCATTTGCAAGATCTCTTGAGTTATTACCATTTTGTAACCTGGTAATAATAACTGAAACCTGACAATCTACAAATAATTAGGCCAAACATCCAATCCGAATGGGATCAAGGCCTATATACATGTACTGAAACAGAGCAAATCTATCACCAAATGAAAAATAAACACATTAGTGCTTTTTACTGTCATTCATAACAATGTAGCAAAACTCTGGACAATTAAATGGATTAATTGTGCATAATGATGTGCCCAGTGTAAACAGTGGCAGGGTTGCCATGTCGGCAATTTTCCTTTGAAAACTATGTTGAGGGTGAAAATGTATTGGTCACGGGTTGCGGATTTTTGGGCTACTTCTAAATTCCACCGCGGCCGCCATGGCATTTCTCTTTTATTTATTTTTGATTCATTTCACTGCTACTACTGCCTCTCAGGGAGTGATGCAGGCTGTTGCTGAGTGAGTAAGTCAGTGGCCATGTTCGAGGGGATCATAGCCACAATAGCATGGGTAAATTGTGACTGACCGATCTACAAATAATAATGAGTTGTTATTTATGATGCAAGGTGATTTGTAGATCAGTCAGTCGGCAGTCACCTGCAGTCGTTTTGATGCTCTCGAACACGGCCAATGAGTGGTGGGGAGGGAACGCCGGAGGGGTGTGTGTGTGTGTGTGTGTTGAGCACAGTCATTGGTGTTGAGAAAGCGCTGCAGAAGGCAGTCATGCCAAGCGATGTGAGAACAACGAACTAATAAACTAGCACTAGCTATCTACATACTTCTCCCTCATAATTCTTGTTTGCCTCGTTCGTTGTATCCTGACCGCCCCCAGTCCTACCAATCATTACTAGAGCCAACACTGCAAGGGAGAGAAACTGAGAAATAATCATCCAACAGTTTCAGCGAGAGGATCAAACTATGTGTTTCTCTCTGGGTAGACTATGTAGCCAGGGCTCGAAATTAAAGGCCTCCTGTCATCCCGGGACGATAAAGAAAATATGTCTGGGACGGTTTAAACAGACTAGGAAAGTTCTGGGATGATTGATTCAAAATCATACAACTACTGTACATCAAAAAATGTTAAAACGCAATGAGGCTAATGCAACAAATCAGAATATTTAGCTTAAAATGTTGATAAACTACAGTGGGGAAAAAAAGTATTTAGTCAGCCACCAATTGTGCAAGTTCTCCCACTTAAAAAGATGAGAGAGGCCTGTAATTTTCATCATAGGTACACGTCAACTATGACAGACAAAATGAGGAAAAAAATCCAGAAAAAAAATCCAGAAAATCACATTGTAGGATTTTTTATGAATTTATTTGCAAATTATGGTGGAAAATAAGTATTTGGTCAATAACAAAAGTTTCTCAATACTTTGTTATATACCCTTTGTTGGCAATGACACAGGTCAAACGTTTTCTGTAAGTCTTCACAAGGTTTTCACACACTGTTGCTGGTATTTTGGCCCATTCCTCCATGCAGATCTCCTCTAGAGCAGTGATGTTTTGGGGCTGTCGCTGGGCAACACGGACTTTCAACTCCCTCCAAAGATGTTCTATGGGGTTGAGATCTGGAGACTGGCTAGGCCACTCCAGGACCTTGAAATGCTTCTTACGAAGCCACTCCTTCGTTGCCCGGGCGGTGTGTTTGGGATCATTGTCATGCTGAAAGACCCAGCTACGTTTCATCTTCAATGCCCTTGCTGATGGAAGGAGGTTTTCACTCAAAATCTCACGATACATGGCCCCATTAATTCTTTCATTTACACGGATCAGTCGTCCTGGTCCCTTTGCAGAAAAACAGCCCCAAAGCATGATGTTTCCACTCCCATGCTTCACAGTAGGTATGGTGTTCTTTGGATGCAACTCAGCATTCTTTGTCCTCCAAACACGACGAGTTGAGTTTTTACCAAAAAGTTCTATTTTGGTTTCATCTGACCATATGACATTCTCCCAATCCTCTTCTGGATCATCCAAATGCACTCTAGCAAACTTCAGACGGGCCTGGACATGTACTGGCTTAAGCAGGGGGACACGTCTGGCACTGCAGGATTTGAGTCACTGGCGACGTAGTGTGTTACTGATGGTAGGCTTTGTTACTTTGGTCCCAGCTCTCTGCAGGTCATTCACTAGGTCCCCCCGTGTGGTTCTGGGATTTTTGCACACCGTTCTTGTGATCATTTTGACCCCATGGGGTGAGATCTTGCGTGGAGCCCCAGATCGAGGGAGATTATCAGTGGTCTTGTATGTCTTCCATTTCCTAATAATTGCTCCCACAGTTGATTTCTTCAAACCAAGCTGCTTACCTATTGCAGATTCAGTCTTCCCAGCCTGGTGCAGGTCTACAATTTTGTTTCTGGTGTCCTTTGACAGCTCTTTGGTCTTGGCCATAGTGGAGTTTGGAGTGTGACTGTTTGAGGTTGTGGACAGGTGTATTTTATACTGATAACAAGTTCAAACAGGTGCCATTAATACAGGTAACGAGTGGAGGACAGAGGAGCCTCTTAAAGAAGAAGTTACAGGTCTGTGAGAGCCAGAAATCCTGCTTGTTTGTAGGTGACCAAATACTTATTTTCCACCATAATTTGCAAATAAATTCATTAAAAATCCTACAATGTGATTTTCTTGAAAAAGAATTCTCAATTTGTCTGTCATAGTTGATGTGTACCTATGATGAAAAGTACAGGCCTCTCTCATCTTTTTAAGTGGGAGAACTTGCACAATTGGTGGCTGACTAAATACTTTTTTCCCCCACTGTATTTCTTCACATAAGCGCAGCAATGTGCACGAAGCAGTAGCCTACGCGCGAATGTTCCAAAAATGCAATTAGCGGGAACACACCTTTCTAAAAAGCGCACCGCACATGCGAGCGATTTCATCTGACAGAGTTGAAAATAATTTTGAAAGAGGGGAGATCTAATATGACTAGGATGGAGTCTGCCTGCTGGACTATGAAATTAAGTTGATTTGAAAACCAATAGAACAATAGAAAACGCTGATTTCAATGGCATAAGGAATTGTTTATAAAATCATTTGGCTAAGCTACTTTGAAAATGTTTTTGTTTAAACAAATGTTTACAGTTAATGGTTATGCCCCGTGTAGCTCAGTTGGTAGAGCATGGCGCTTGCAACGCCAGGGTTGTGGGTTCGTTTCCCACGGGGGGCCAGTATGAAAATATATGCACTCACTAACTGTAAGTCGATCTGGATAAGAGCGTCTGCTAAATGACGTAAATGTAAATAGTTTCAAAATGCAGACTGCCTCCGTTCAGATTTCAAGATGGGTGATGTGTGCGGTGCGCAACAGGAACTGGCGTTTCTCTCCGCTCTTGTGACCATTTGATCTGAATGAACCGTGCTTGGAGTATGTCAACAGAATCAAACCTTTAGACATTAATTATACTAAATTATAATTGTCAAACATGACTGGCGTTTAGCCTATATTTAAGTAATTAAAAGTATCTTTAAAATGTGGCTTCGGTATCGGTGTGGACTGTGAGGCTGAAGCCAATAAGTATTCAACCTAGGCTACACTTACATGTAGGCAAATTATTTATGTACTTTTATGCGAAATAGATTGAAATATTATTCCAATGTTGGCTTTTTTAGAGGATTCTTTTGACAGGCCCATGTATCTACTTCAGTAGTAGGCTACTCTTATTAGCCTTTTAAATCTATGAATTACCTATGTCCTATGAGTAGACCCAATTTAATTTGGGACGGTTTAAAATTGCACTTTGGAACAATTTTGGGATGGTGATGAAAAAAGTATTGAGCCCTGTATGCAGCAAGCTAGCTAGCTAACATTGGCCAGAAAGTTGAAGTTAGAGGAGAGAGAGCAGCACAGAGGTGAGGACAGAGCGGAACCGATTAACTCCATTACTGACTATCAAATTATAATAGTAGTGATTGATTGATTAATAGTATAATGAACTCTGTTGATGTACTTGGACTCATGATGGATCGCCTCTCTCTTTTTCCCTTTCCATCTTGCTCCAGAGGGATGGATGACTGGGACATTAGGCTGCAGCCACACATCAATTTACTTTTTTTATGGAATAAAAGAAGCCAAAAAGCAAACTGTTTGGGCTTTTCGATTTTTATACTCCAGTTGAAAATAAAATTATTTGAAAGCAATGTGACTTGTATTAACACTATTTCACAATGGTTAAAACCGTTTTAGTTGTTCAGTTTGTCATTCTTTTGTCTTTTGTCTTATGTTTGTTGTGTAGTAAATATTTCAGCTTTTATTTCTATTGTTTCCTGTGATGCACATTGTGTTGCATTCCATGTCTGAAATGTGCTGTATAAATAAAGCTTGATTTGAACACCATTTCACAATGTTTTATGAAAAAAACATCCATCATACCCATTCCCTATCTATCCATCACTTCTATAGTTCAAATGAAATCATTTGGTGTGATAAACCAATAACAAAGGGAGAAATGCAGAGATCAAGGTAAAGCAATTTTACCAGTTGTATTTAGATTGTCATTATGGAGACACCTATTGGATAAATGTGGCGACTCCTCACTTGCTGCGAAAAACATTTTTTGCCCTACTTCAGGCCGTGTAGTGGGTTTTCAGTAGTTATGCCTCAAAATTGTAGCTGGACCTGGCAACCCTGAACATTGGCCACATGACGCGCATATGTGTATCGGGCGCAAAACAACATGGAGCAGGACTGTAATAAGTGCGTATTACACCAAAGTGAAAACTGTAAAGCGTAATGGGCCTACAATCAATGAACTATCTTCGACATTAGCAAACAGTATTATTTAGAACTTCAACTGCTTTTAAATTCAGCGCATGGGCAGGCGAGGCGCATGGCAAAAGCGACCTGACTACAACAGCCAGACAGGAATTCACAAGTCTCAAGTTCGCAGTGTAGGGTCAACATATTATAAATACAAATCTAACAATACAGCGCAACCGAAGACAGCAAATACCACTAGTGAGGGTGAACTTACCGTCGATAATCATGAACTATATTAAAACCTTTCGAAATGCACGGTTCTCGAAGGTTTTCACCGTCGTCTTATTTTTGCAGAAAGGGATCCCGTCCTTGCCACTGTTCCATGTTGGCATTCTTTCTGAGGCCATCACATGACTGCATTGCTGTACACTAGGAGGCACGGATCCAATTCCGCCGTTCTGATTGGCTAAGCGTATGGAGGCTCGCCCTAAAACAAGGGATTTTATTGGTTTCCGCTCGATGAACGCGGTTTGCCATTATTTTTGGAAATGTCACTGATGTAGGCCTACTGTCCAGAGTGCCACATTCAAGTGCTAATCGAAACTAGGAAACGGACATTTCCATTTCAATCATTTAGCAGACGCTCTTATCCAGTGCGACTTACAGTAGTGAGTGCACACATTTTCATACTGGTCCCCCGTGGGAATCGAACCCACAACCCTGGCGTTGCAAGCACCATGCTCTACCAACTGAGCCAAACGGGACTATTTCCGACTTGCTAATTGGTCTGCTTGAAGTTATACAAACAGTTAGCAAGTCGAACATTTCCAAATGTACTAGTTCCGACTAGTACGTGAACGCGGCAAATGTATCTAGTGTTTTCAAAATGATGTCATACACATCGTGGCTCGTTCAGAAACCGTCAGTCATGAACTGAACAAGATGGTAGCGCTTTGAACTGCAGGTATGGTACAATGGACCTTTTGTTCAACTGTAGCCTATGCATTGCTTAATTAGTATGAACAATGACAGCCTTCTTCATGCTTAACCAAATGTTGGTGTCACTCAGCCCGGTGGAGAGCACAGGGATGACCACGAAACTAGAGACCTCCATTCTGGTGTTTGGGAGAGTGCAGCAATACAATGGGGACCTCTGCTGGAGATTCAGGATATTGGTCACAACGATCCAGAGTCGGCTATAATTTTAATCCCCTAATTTTGTCGATTTTGGTGGGGTAATCTGATTCCAACTTCTGTATTGAACATGAAGGACTGTTAAGGTTTTATAATTTAGATTACATATGAAAAATGTATTATGTTTAAAATATTTTATTCATAACACAAAAGGAAGGAGAAAGAATGCTTGCATATAAAAATGCAATAATGTAAGGCACTACGACCTGCTATTACCCTGTGTAATAACTTCATGTTTTTAAACACTGGATAGGTGCAGTGAAATGTGTTGTTTTACAGGGTCAGCCATAGTAGTATGGCACCCCTGGAGCAAAGTAATAACTAATCATTTTCCTTGATACAATTACAAACAGTTTAAACCGTGAAAAACTATAAAACCAACCAATATATTATGTAAGAAATATATAGCTAATTTTTGCAGAACATTTTACCATTAGGTGAAAGCATGTCCAAGGACACCATGCCAGGAAAACATGGAATAACTGTACATTTCCCACCTGATGACAATGTATTATTACATTCAAGTACATGGTTTAAAAATAAGGCATTTAGCTATCAGCCTACAATGGAAACTGATTTTCCTGCACTGAGCTCCCTGAGGAATACAATGCCACACTTCATTCCCAATACATACACACAATCATATGTTATCAATACATACCATTTCACTCTCTTTTCAAGTAATCATGATATCATAGCATATCGAAAACAGAAGATTTACATGTTGGGTTAAGGCATAGGGATAGGGGACAAAGACTCTTGATGTATTATCCAAAACACAATTGTCACTGTTCATATGACTACCTAGTTCTTTATGTCAACATAAGAAACTATAAGGTTCGTAAACTCATTACAATTAGAGATAAAGAAATGCCATAGCGGAATGACACACCAACCAACAGTAGATAAATACATTGACAAAACTATATGAAATGTGCCCAGAAGTAACAGCACACAATGTGATTCTGTGGCTGGAAGTAAAAAGTATGTGCAGAAAGAATGATCTGTCCCTTAGATTATGTTGTTAATCTCTACCTGTGTCAACATAGCTCTTGAGCTGTTGACACAGTATGTATGACATGAAAAATTGGCCAGTCTGTCTGTCTGTCTCAGAGGTGCTGATGTCAGAGCTGCAATCCCAAACCCTTTGAGGAGTCAGACGGCATATTTCTCATTCTACAGGATTCTATACCAGATTCTATAACGGACTGCCAAAATCTAGTAGAAATCTGCAATTCCACAATAGAACACAGATAACAACTAGAATCCACAATGGATTAACCCTTTAGCCCCCTCAGCGTTGGAGTGTCGCCCTTTGACCCTGTGAGCCTGTGGAAGTCGCTGCGTGTGAAGACGACCCCGGTGGAGCAGAGCAGGGACAGGAGGCTGAGGAAGCAAGCTGAGGCCATATAGGCACTGACGCTGTGTGATTGCTGCACTATGGAGCCCAGACACAGAGCAGGCAGCACCTGCAGGGGAGGGAACAGAACACAATAGAACAGTACATTATTAGGCATAATTGTTGAGACAAATATTTGTCCCAAGACAACACAAAGACACACAGACATGCACGCACAGGTCAACCGGTCTAACTTGTAGAGAGACTAGCAGCTGTCCTTACCTGGGAGAGCAGGTAGGCACTGTCCAGGATAGCCATGTCCAGACACATTCCTCTCTGAGGCAGGGATACGGCCTCTCCCTCTCTCTCCAGGGGCAGAGACACTTTGGGGGAGGCAGAGGTGAGAAGGGGGGCCTTGCCATGGTCGGGGGGAAGGAGGAGCTTGGAGTGGGTGTGGTTGTCACTTTCTCCTGGGTGAGAAGGTCTGGATTTGTAGCTGGAGAAAAAGACCTGAGAGAGAGAGAGATGTGGTTTAACTACTGTGATCACTTCTGTCAGAACGTGGCGTAGTTGTTTCGGTCGGTGCCGGCCATTCATCTGGCTCCTGTGTGTGGGGGTTCTGCTGGGCCTGCAGGTCTTGCCCCAGGCCTCTCACCTAGCTGCACTGCTCTACCCACAGCGCCCCCGCTGGCTGGAGTGGTAATGTGTGTGTGTGTCTTACCTGTCTGTCAGAGTGGTACAGACACAGCAGGGTGTAGGGCAGGACCTGCAGCACACAGAAGGTATATCCAGTAGCTGCGGCCATGACTGTGACCATCACTACACTCTTTGAGAAGCTCATCACAGCTGTAGCTAACGCTAGCAGGATCACACTGCTAACGTACACAGCCCGGGCACCTAGCAACACCATCCAGCGCTCCATCAGGATGGAGCAGACCACGGAGATCAGGCACTGCAGGAACAGACCCATGCTCGCCATGCGTACACCTGGGAGATATGAGGGGAGAGTAGGTCTATGGCTGCATTGAAATGGGTGAATTGAACATCTTTTATAAAAATGTTACAGGGTAAGGAGGAGACCAAAGGAAAAAAGGAGGTTGCTGTTAATGAAAATATAAGAAATGTATATAGTAAGTATAAGCTGGAAGTAGAGGCCTAAGCATTGTTGTTCACTAGTTTACTCCAATTAGGGAAAGGGTGGTGGGGTTGGAAAGTAATAAAGGGGAATATATTTTTAAAAAAAAGATATGTATGTGTATGTGTGTGTATATATATGTATATATGTGTGTATGTGTATATATATATATGTATGTATGTGTGTATATGTATGTATGTGTGTATATGTATATATATATATATGTATACAGTGGGGGAAAAAGTATTTAGTCAGCCACCAATTGTGCAAGTTCTCCCACTTAAAAAGATGAGAGAGGCCTGTAATTTTCATCATAGGTACACATCAACTATGACAGACAAATTGAGAAAAAAAAATCCAGAAAATCACATTGTAGGATTTTTAATGAATTTATTTGCAAATTATGGTGGAAAATAAGTATTTGGTCACCTACAAACAAGCAAGATTTCTGGCTCTCACAGACCTGTAACTTCTTCTTTAAGAGGCTCCTCTGTCCTCCACTCGTTACCTGTATAAATGGCACCTGTTTGAACTTGTTATCAGTATAAAAGACACCTGTCCACAACCTCAAACATTCACACTCCAAACTCCACTTTGGCCAAGACCAAAGAGCTGTCAACGGACACCAGAAACAAAATTGTAGACCTGCACCAGGCTGGGAAGACTGAATCTGCAATAGGTAAGCAGCTTGGTTTGAAGAAATCAACTGTGGGAGCAATTATTAGGAAATGGAAGACATACAAGACCACTGATAATCTCCCTCGATCTGGGGCTCCACGCATGATCTCACCCCGTGGGGTCAAAATGATCACAAGAACGGTGAGCAAAAATCCCAGAACCACACAGGGGGACCTAGTGAATGACCTGCAGAGAGCTGGGACCAAAGTAACAAAGCCTACCATCAGTAACACACTACGCCGCCAGGGACTCAAATCCTGCAGTGCCGGACGTGTCCCCCTGCTTAAGCCAGTACATGTCCAGGCCCGTCTGAAGTTTGCTAGAGTGCATTTGGATGATCCAGAAGAGGATTGGGAGAATGTCATATGGTCAGATTAAACCAAAATATAACTTTTTGGTAAAAACTCAACTCGTCATGTTTGGAGGACAAAGAATGCTGAGTTGCATCCAAAGAACACCATACCTACTGTGAAGCATGGGGGTGGAAACATCATGCTTTGGGGCTGTTTTTCTGCAAAGGGACCAGGACGACTGATCCGTGTAAAGGAAAGAATGAATGGGGCCATGTATCGTGAGATTTTGAGTGAAAACCTCCTTCCATCAGCAAGGCATTGAAGATGAAACGTGGCTGGGTCTTTCAGCATGACAATGATCCCAAACACACCGCCCGGGCAACGAAGGAGTGGCTTCGTAAGAAGCATTTCAAGGTCCTGGAGTGGCCTAGCCAGTCTCCAGATCTCAACCCCATAGAAAATCTTTGGAGGGAGTTGAAAGTCCGTCTTGCCCAGCGACAGCCCCAAAACATCACTGCTCTAGAGGAGATCTGCATGGAGGAATGGGCCAAAATACCAGCAACAGTGTGTGAAAACCTTGTGAAGACTTACAGAAAACGTTTGACCTGTGTCATTGCCAACAAAGGGTATATAACAAAGTATTGAGAAACTTTTGTTATTGACCAAATACTTATTTTCCACCATAATTTGCAAATAAATTCATAAAAAATCCTACAATGTGGTTTTCTGGAATTTTTTTTCTCATTTTGTCTGTCATAGTTGATGTGTACCTATGATGAAAATTACAGGCCTCTCTCATCTTTTTAAGTGGGAGAACTTGCACAATTGGTGGCTGACTAAATACTTTTTTCCCCCACTGTATACAGTGGGGAGAACAAGTATTTGATACACTGCCGATTTTGCAGGTTTTCCTACTTACAAAGTATGTAGAGGTCTGTAATTTTTATCTTAGGTACACTTCAGCTGTGAGAGACGGAATCTAAAACAAAAATCCAGAAAATCACATTGTATGATTTTTAAGTAATTAATTTGGATTTTATTGCATGACATAAGTATTTGATACATCAGAAAAGCATAACTTAATATTTGGTACAGAAACCTTTGTTTGCAATTACAGAGATCATAAGTTTCCTGTAGGTCTTGACCAGGTTTGCACACACTGCAGCAGGGATTTTGGCCCACTCCTCCATACAGACCTTCTCCAGATCCTTCAGGTTTCGGGGCTGTCACTGGGCAATACGGACTTTCAGCTCCCTCCAAAGATTTTCTATTGGGTTCAGGTCTGGAGACTGGCTAGGCCACTCCAGGACCTTGAGATGCTTCTTACGGAGCCACTCCTTAGTTACCCTGGCTGTGTGTTTCGGGTCGTTGTCATGCTGGAAGACCCAGACACGACCCATCTTCAATGCTCTTACTGAGGGAAGGAGGTTGTTGGCCAAGATCTTGCGATACGTGGCCCCATCCATCCTCCCCTCAATACGGTGCAGTCGTCCTGTCCCCTTTGCAGAAAAGCATCCCCAAAGAATGATGTTTCCACCTCCATGTTTCACGGTTGGGATGGTGTTTACATTTACATTTTAGTCATTTAGCAGACGCTCTTATCCAGAGCGACTTACAGGAGCAATTAGGGTTAAGTGCCTTGCTTAAGGGCACATCGACAGATTTTTCACCTAGTCGGCTCGGGGATTAGAACCAGCGACCTTTCGGTTACTGGCACAACGCTCTTACCCACTAAGCTACCTGCCGTGTTCTTGGGGTTGTACTCATCCTTCTTCTTCCTCCAAACACAGCGAGTGGAGTTTAGACCAAAAATATATATTTTTGTCTCATCAGACCACATGACCTTCTCCCATTCCTCCTCTGGATCATCCAGATGGTCATTGGCAAACTTCAGACGGGCCTGGACATGCGCTGGTTTGAGCAGGGGGATTTTGCGTGCGCTGCAGGATTTTAATCCATGACGGCGTAGTGTGTTACTAATGGTTTTCTTTGAGACTGTGGTCCCAGCTCTCTTCAGGTCATTGACCAGGTCCTGCCGTGTAGTTCTGGGCTGATCCCTCACCTTCCTCATGATCATTGATGCCCCACGAGGTGACATCTTGCATGGAGCCCCAGACCGAGGGTGATTGACCGTCATCTTCAACTTCTTCCATTTTCTAATAATTGCGCCAACAGTTGTTGCCTTCTCACCAAGCTGCTTGCCTATTGTCCTGTAGCCCATCCCAGCCTTGTGCAGGTCTACAATTTTATTCCTGATGTCCTTTCACAGCTCTCTGGTCTTGGCCATTGTGGAGAGATTGGAGTCTGTTTGATTGAGTGTGTGGACAGGTGTCTTTTATATAGGTAACGAGTTCAAACAGGTGCAGTTAATACAGGTAATGAGTGGAGAACAGGAGGGCTTCTTAAAGAAAAACGAACAGGTCTGTGAGAGCCGGAATTCTTACTGGTTGGTAGGTGATCAAATACTTATGTCATGCAATAAAATGCAAATTAATTACTTAAAAATCATACAATGTGATTTTCTGGATTTTTGTTTTAGATTCCATCTCTCACAGTTGAAGTGTACCTATGATACAAATTACAGACCTCTACATGCTTTGTAAGTAGGAAAACTTGAAAAATCGGCAGTGTATCAAATACTTGTTCTCCCCACTGTATATAAAAACATGGGGGATTGGAAGTGATGCAGACAATTACATTGATGGAAGTTACAATCTATCTGCAATATTAAGCTGATCTACCCCCTAAAAAAAATTATGAAAAGATAAGAATCAAGTAAATGTCTGCCCATCCTACCTTCGTCGTATCGTAGTCTCTCCTGTGTTCCAGGTGTAGCGTTGGGTACTCCACGGTACAGCCCCACTCCCATAAAGTCTGTATAGAACAGCATGAAACTCATCAGAGCCATCCAGCTGAACAGCTCAGCTACAAACAGCCGCCGTATCACTGCCGGCACGCGCATACACACACCGTACACATGCGGCAGTGCCGATACGCACAGCGACACACACCACCCCACAGCCATCCGCACACACTGGGGCCGCGACAGCAAGGGGTGTGCACAGTATCGGCTCCTCCAAGGGGAAGGGCTCAGGGCGGAACTAACGCTAACGCCCTTCCTGGTTTTCTCTCCTTCTCCTCCGGTCCATCTGTCCTCTGAGATGAAGACTGTGCTGAAGAGGCAGGTGAGGAAGATGAGGGTGATCAACGCGTAGATAAAGGCCTCCTGGCCACCCAGGTAGGCTGCTGTGGGGGCATGGCTCCAGTCCAGGGCTGGGAGCAGGTACCTAGGATGAGACAGAGAGGGATCACAGAGGTGGACTTTCTGGTCTCTTTTATGACATGACCTCTGATCTTGAGAGAGAGAGAGAGGTCCCTTACCCAAGGCATCCTCCGAGGCTGATCATCAGTGAGTAGACAGAGAAGGCCCTTCTGCTCTCCTCCTCTCCAGGGAATTGGTCTGAGATCAGCGCTTCCAGCGGTGTGAAACAGGCCTGTGGATAACAACAGTCATTTAGGTGCTATCAACTCCACACACACACACACACACACACACACACACACACACACACACACACACACACACACACACACACACACACACACACACACACACACACAGTAAGGAGCAATCAAATAAAGAATTCAAATAAAGTCATACAAATCTACATCCCAATGTTATCTATTTAACAATATATTGAGATTTTCTGCTTCACCTGCCCTGAGAACTCCAGCAGACAGGCTGCCCCCGCCAGCAGTACCCCCTCCAGCCAGCGGGGGCGCTGTGGGTAGAGCAGGGCAGCTAGGTGAGAAGCCTGGGGCAAGACCTGCAGGCCCAGCAGAACCCCCACACACAGGAGCCAGATGAATGGCCGGCGCCGACCAAAACGACCACGCCACGAGTCACTATACGAACCGATCATGGGCACGAAGATCAAACCCAGAACCGGCCCGACTCCTGAGAGAGAGAGAGAGAGAGAGAGGTAGAGAGGGAAGAGAAGGAGATAGGGAAGATCTACTTCAAAGCTCAATAACAAATCCCTTATTTCAACCATGGTCATAGTGTTTACACTACGGTCACTCATCCAGAACTAAGGTCATATAGTGTTGACTCACCCAGCACCATGGTCATGTAGCGTTCCTCCATGCCGGCCTGCAGCAGTAGAGGGGGGATGTAGAAAGTCCCTGCAGCCATACACACCTCCAGACCACAGGTCAACGTATTCACCAGCAACAGCTGACACACACGGCCTTGCATGACTCAAAGATAATTCCTCCGTCTATACCTCTATAGCTCTATCTCTATACTTGACACGTCCACTCTATGTCTCGCTCTCTGGTCTCTCCCCTACTTTCTGTCTCTCTCTCCCACACAGTTTCTGAGACACCTGTGATACAGGAGTTTATAGTGACTGTGTAGACAGGACAGAATGCTCTTCTCTATGCATGTGTTCTAAGGGCTAGTCTTACAGACGGAAGTCCTTGGGGTACCTGCATATGTAAATGAGTGGGTGGTGCAGAGGAAAAGGGGGCAGGGTTCTGGCTGATGTTTGTGTCCCATGCTTCTGTGCAGAGGTCCCAGTGTCTCTTTACTCAAGATAGTGGAAAACAGACAATATAGCTGACCGGATGGCTTCCCCAAGTTGTCTGCGCTCACATTGTACTTTTTTTTATTTTTTTATTTTTTTACTTCTGGCAGAGAGAGGTAAAGGGAGAGTTGTCTCTCTTGCTCCGTCTATTTCTCTCTGTCTTACGCAGGTAGAGCAGCAGGGTCAATGAAGGTAAAAGAGTCCAGTCCTGTGGTCATGCCTGATGTAGTTTACTCAAGTCTGCCAATCACCAGAGAAATCCACACACGAAACCATGGGCCCTGGGAGAAGTGAGGGAGAACAGGCCGATATGAATAGAGGCACAACGTGATAAAGGATATTATATAATATCTTGAGTCATTACAGGACACAACAAGCTTCCTAATTATTCTATAGTAATTTAGAGAGCTTGGGACTACAAGTTTCTATCTGCATTTTTGTCAAAATTGAGTTATTGACATAGCTTTGTTCTGTTCAATGTTCTCTACCCATATAGTACTCTAAATATCCCAATTCCTGTTGTTAAGTTAAAAAGAATACTAGATAAAAATAGCTGACACCATTCAAACCAATGAGGGTTTGGAACTTTAAAGCCAATTATCTCAGAATTATGTTTTTGCAGATACAGTAGAACCTTATAGTCTCAAGCTCTCGATTTATAAGTGTTGCCCTAATATTGGGTCTGGACTCGGGACTCATTGGTGGGCTTTAGATGGGTCACAACGCTTAAATAGCGACTGCCTTTAAAAAGCAACAAATCCCTTTGAAAAAGTTATATTTTATTCATTCTGGGGATTTTGAGGAAGTGAAATAGGCTCATGGGGGACAAACATCCTTAACCTCTATGGGATCGGTGGCCCGTATACGTGACGGTTGAGCTAACGTGCGCTAATGTGATTAGCATGACTGTTGTAAGTAACAGCAAACGTTCCAGGACATAGACATGTCTTATTTGGGAAGAAAGCTTAAATTCTTATTAATCTAACTGCACTGTCCAATTTACAGTAGCTATTACAAAATACCATGCTATTGTTTGAGGAGAGTGCACAACAACAAAAAACGTATCACGGAAGTGTTCTATTGCGTAGCTGCCTCATCCTGTAACTCGCAGGGAAAACAGGATGGAAAACCGGTTGATTAAGATTCTAAGATGTGATAAACTCCAATAAGACTCTTCAGGTGAGCTGGAATGTAGCTGCCCAGGAGTGAAATCAGCTGAGTCACTGTGTATATACACCCTGTCGGGGATCTAAAGTGATCCAAGGGGTTGATCCAAAGTGGGAGTGTTGTGCGTGTGCGTGTGTGTGCATGCAATATTTCTGTAAAACAGTACGTTTTCTCAGTAATCAGAGAAAGGGAGCAAGAGAGAAAGTGGTTGATTCTCTGGAAGAGAAAAGAAACACACCCCCGCCAAGTTGAGTTCAGCCCAGCCTGACTTGCTGAGGTGTGTCCTCCTCTTTCAGTCTGGCTGCCAGCTCAACGCACACACAACACAATCACACCCTGACACCATACTTTAATACCTAGTATCAAAACATGTGTACTGTGCCTAGATAAAGGTGTCTGACTTGCATCAGGAAGAAACTGATTGCTAAAGACTTGGCTTCACAGTCGAGGCAACTTGACAAATGAGAGGAGGAATTTGCACATAACTAGTTGGTTCTTTTTTAATGTTTGTTTTTGTTAGTGACAGTTACATTGAGGTCGAGTCAGGAACAGTAGCTCTCAGAAAGCAGCTCTCAGCTTGAAATTAGGATTTCACAGTGAGCACTCTGTCGATAATTTCATTATTATATCAAATAAATCAATTATTTATTACAAAACATCTTGACATGTCTAATTCTCTCACCTCAATGATTAAATGAATAAGGACATTCTATAGCCTACACTTCTTGAATTCTATTGAACGTTAACCTTCTACTGCAGTGGGCTAAATCAGGGTCACACAGTGTGTTTCTTCGCAGTATTAAACAAATCTGCTTTAAAACAAAAGTATACACCTCACACATATGGTTATGGGCTTAGAAAAAAGAAGACACGTCCCATGTCAGATATAGAGTTGAAATGTATTACATTTGGAGTTTGCATCCCAATATTAAACTTTATATACATCACAGAAGACTGAAATATAACAAAACCGTTCGACATAGAAACACCTGATTTTTGGCGTTAATTTTTTAAAAATGTTGATTAATTATGAAATTATGAAAAATATTAATAACATTCCACCCATGAGGCCACTAGAGGGCGATTTGGTCATTTGACTGCAGGAAAGGGGTACGTAGGGCCTAATATACTGCTACATCACTTTGAATAATTACACTCTTCCTTGCATCAAAGAAAGGTTGTAAAGTCAATAAAAATACAAAACTCACAGTCCAACCATAAAATAATCCTCTGTGTCTCTCGTAGAGCTGTGTCTGTGTGTGTCCACTCCTCATGTGCCCATGTCCGTCAACTCTCAGGAGGAAGTAAGTCCTGTGTGTGTGTGTGTCCTTTCCCATCAACCAGGCAATTCTAGACTTACCAAGGAATAACCTATATTCCTAGGTAACACACCTGTTGTGATGTGTGTCGCACCTGTCATGAGGTAACACACCTGTAACACACCTATTGTCAGCTGAGATGGGAGCTGTCGGGAGTGCCAGGCTCAGGTTCAGGCTCAGGTTGGGAACTGGAATATCAGCATTCCCATCACGTCCTGGAGAAATGAGTCGCATCAGCGGGGCAAACAACCACAACAGTGTCCCAGCCAGCCAAAAGCAGCAGAAGGGTGTGGCCTAAGAACCACGGTCACAACTGATTATAAAAAACCATCTCCTCTGGACACACACTCCTGAGAACACACCCCTTAGAACAATGGTTTCTAACCCTAGTCCTGGAGAGCTTTAGGGTGTGGGAACTTCTGTTGCAACCCAATACAATTGACTCAAAAAAATCAAGGTTGTAATGATTGGTTGACTAGTGCTGGGTTGTAACAAAAGCATACACATCATGTAGCTCTCCAGGACCAGGGTTGGTGACCACTGCTGAAAAACAGAGACAAACTGTCTATCTGACTCTCAGTGTAAAGACCTAATGATATCCCAGCAGAGGTAAATAAGCTATCAGCCAGTCACTACCCAGCATGCCCGGCGTGGATGTTTACTGAGGCCGCAATAAAGATGACAATCACATCCTGGTCCAACAGACCCACACCTGCCAGGGGAGCGTATCCGTGACAACAACAGGTAGGTAACCTAAACCACCAGGACAGTCAGTCAGAGAACACTGCTTCAATAAATCAAAATGAGAGGGCATTGAATAGTCATCATGTTCCCAAAGAAACCCAACTCTGAGCCGTACCTACCTTTTGACTGGCACAGAAATTCCAGATGGGCATGAATAATGTTCTAATCAGGAGAATCAAGTGTTGCTTAACATGAGCAGAGAAATTAGTAATGTAGTAGAGCAAATCTGCGCAGTGCTCAAGCTGAAACAAGCACTTTGAAGTCGAACAACACAAAAGTGTTAATGTGGCAGTTATTAAAAGTGTTGAATTAAGGGAAAACGGCACCTGAGGTCAGTCACACATACACACACAAAGTCAGTTAACGGGAACTATCAGTGTAGCAACACAGGATCCTTCATGTATGTGTGTGTGTATATGTTTATCCTCCAAAAAAAGGAAAGAGAGAGCACCCTGAGATGTCCATCTCTGTGAAAGATCAGCCCCCACTCACTGGGCACACTACGTCATTTCAATGTGGATAATTGGGTAATATTTGGCTGAGACGTTAATAAGTGAGTTTACAACCTATATTCACCCACTCAAAACACAGCCAAAGTTAGTAGAATTTCCAATGTCACTATGCTTCTACATCTGCATTGCTTGCTGTTTGGGGTTTTAGGCTGGGTTTCTGTATAGCACTTTGTGACATCTACTGATGTAAAAAGGGCTTTATAAATACATTTAATTGATTGATTGATTGATGCTTTCAACCATCTAAAAGCACAACCAAATTCCAATGGAAAAACAATGTCTGATTTTTGGTTTAGTTGTCACCCAAATAAATGTCTATCACTGCGCTTTCAACCATTTAAAAGCACAGCAACGTTCAAATGGGAATACAATGTCAGATACTTTGTTTATTTATACAACAGATTCATGTGTTATCAGTGTTAGCAGAACCAAATTACCTGGATTGCACCAAGGCACTCTGTATTTAATTAATAAAAATGCCTTTATTTGTATGGAATGTTCAATGGAAGAAAGATTTTAAAACCTAACACGTTTTGGCTGCATGGCCTTCGTCATGGAGTACAAAGATTTTTTGGAACAAAGCATTTTCCAATCAACCCTGATGGAAGAGGGAGTGGTTACAAAGTAGTCAATATTAATTGGATACTATACATTCAAAAGTGAAATAGATATGTTATCAAAATGCATATTAGGTTAAAAGTATTAGAACATACTAGAAAATACTAAGTAGTTCAAGCCTTGAATAGGAGTGGGCAAATGCTGAGAGTAGGAGAGCCATACATTTTATAGTACACTAGATCACAGCAAACATGGACCACAGCAGTCCAAACATAGCAGAGGGCAATAGGGCAATGTGTCCACTAGATGACAGCAAAGGGACCACTAAGACCCTACAGGAATGGTGAGCAATCCATATCCCTTTTACCATAGAGCACCTTCTATCTACAAAAACCTACTATTGTATCCTAACAGCGCTTCATTCATTTTTGACCTGGATTGCAGTTGAGTTTACATTAAAAGTATATGGTGCAAGTGACCAATGCTGTTTGAGTTTCTGTGCAGATTATTACAGCAATTGTGGAGATCTTTCCAGACCTGCGACGGCCTATGCATGCTTTCATGAACATGCACACTTTATATGACTACATAAGAAGAAATGTATAGTTACAGTAACCTCAAAACATTTAAAGGAGATGTATCTACTGCTTGGACAGTTCTTTCTGAGCCACTGGCTTAACCCCATTCTTTAAATGTATTTTTGGTTGAGTTGGAGACATGAATCCAACATATAATTTGTTAACTTGTCGACATGTTAATAGGGTATTTATTGTATTTCTACAGTGATATTGAATTGTGTTTGGTTGTCAAAGCAACCAAATATATCAAAAATTGAAGGAGATGTATCTTTCGCTTGGATAGGTCCACCTGTACCATTTATTAATCTGGCTTTAATTCAAATTTGTCTACAAATTAATAATTGATATGTTGTATTATCATCTCCATCTCAACCAAAATTCTAAGTTAAACAATAGGACTAAATCAAAACAAATCAAACTTTAAATACACTTTAAATAAAGTTTGATTTGATTTAGTCATTTTCTTTAACTTTGGTTGAGATGGAGACGTGACTCCAACATATCAATTATTAATTTGTAGACAAACTGGAATTAAAGCCAGACTAATTAGTGGCACAGATGGAACTATCCAAGCAGAAGAAACATCTCCTTCAAATGTTGATATTTGGTTGCGTTGACAACCAAACACAATTCAATATCACTAAATATCATTACATTTTAAATCAACCAGAGCTTAAAACCAATCAGTTTGTACCCAGTGGGCAGTGTGCAGTGAAGTGTTTAGATACCCCCACTGTAGTCTAAAGTGCATCTTCTGAGTTGTGACTTTCTGGCCATACTAGAAAGGACAGAGGTCTGGCACTTTCTATCTACAAATCCCATTAAATTAGTCTGTTCTCATAGGCTAGATGTAACATAGTAAATGTAAATCCGGGACACTCAGATTAGTATGACATATTACGTTTGGTATGGTTACATAAGACAGAAGGTTACTTAAGGCAAAAACGAAAGCAGGGTGATTGGTCGGGGTGGATGGGTGGCTGTATAACGCAAACGTCTAGCAACCCAAAGGTTACATGTTCAAACCTCATCATGGACAACTTTATCATTTTAGCTAATTAGCATTTACTTACTACTTTTTAGCTACTTTGCAACTACTTAGCATGTTAGCTAACCCTTCCCCTAACCCTAACCTTAACCCTTTAACCTAACTCCTGACCCTAACCTTAACCCCTAGCCTAGCTAACATTAGCCACCTAGCTAAATTGGAATCATACTTTTTTCAAATATGTAACATATTGTACAAATTGCCATTTCTAACATATTGCATGAATTGCAATTCGTAACATATAATACAAATTATAATTCGTAACATATCATACAAAATGGATGATGGACATCCACAAATTAATACATACCATACGAAACATCATATTGGCATGTACCGGATTTACCTTTACTATGTTACGTCTACCCCTGAGTCCAGGTTGATTAAATCAAGACCGACTGATAAAGCAGAGAGAGTTTGGTAAAGCAGAGATGAATTTTACTCAGGGAAGATGGCGGAAACGGATGTTCTGTTCGAAACTGATGGCGGGTTGGGTGAAGATGAGAGTGAGAACGAGTGGGCTACAGTCGTGATGGAAACTAAGAAATTCCTAGATTTGTTTATAGTCGGAGTGAAGGTTTTGGATCAATGTTACCTGGGGGATCCGTTTGAAGTCACAAGGATTATCATGGATGTGTTGGGTGAGGTGGCATCAGTGAGAGTCACAAGAGCTGGTCTTATTCCGATTCTGTCCACGGAACAGAAGAAGCGTGCTTTGCGCCTCAAATATATTTTTTAATGGAATGTTGTGTGTGGATTTCCAAAGCAGGGTGCCTGTTAAGGGGGTTATCTCTGGGGTTGCACATGAAGTGGATGCAGATGATATACCTGAGGAAGTAGGTGAAGTGATTGGTGCATGTCGACTGACCTGAATGGTGGATGGAGTAAGTAAACCCACTTTGTCTATATTATTGTTTTCTGATGAGTCTCTCCCTTCTCACATAAAGCTAGGCTTTATGAGATACCCTGTAAGAGCGCCAGTGTTATAAATACAAAAGATTTGGGCATGTATCAAGTGTATGCAGGCAGGAAGAATATCGTATGCCAGCTGAGGTTATATGCTGCAACTCTGGTGGCAAAGATGTGCCCGAATCCCCGGATTGCCCTGTTAGGGTGAAGGAGACAGAGGTGCTGAGAATAAGGGCTGTCCAGCATGTCTCCTATCTGGAGTCGGTGAGAAGAGTGGAAGGAGTGAGTGGCGTTGAAGCGTTTCGCTACACCCGCAATAACATCTGCTAAACATGTGTATGTGACAAATCAAATTTGATTGAAGACGGAATGGTAATTGAGACTGCTCCGGTGAATGTTTCTTGGCAATCAAGGGATCCTGATATATTACATGTGAAAAAGGTGGACTTTGTAGCATTTATTGCAATGGTCATAAACGGCACACCACAAACAAAGAAGAAATCAGAGCAAATTTGAATTATTGAGTGCAGCAGAACGCTTTTTGGGACTCAGTGAGTTTACAGCTGAGGCATTGCAAGAAATTCTGTCAAAGGATGTTCCGCCCTCACAGGCCCCTGAGCCTGTGTAGGAATGTGACTTGAATTGGAATGTGACTGAAGGAGTGGGATGTTTTATTTTTTTTATGTGTCCATTTTTGTATGATGTCGGTTTTTTCCCCTTTTTTCTTACAATATATATGTTTTCTATAGTTTAGCACCCATACATTAGGTGGCGGCATGCACCTCTAACTCTTGTTTGCAGAAGATGAAAGCAGAGATGATGGATGGCCCAGCCCGTCTGAGCAAGTAAGTTTAACTCAGTATATTTGCCAATACTATGGAACATTTTAACAGCCTAAAATAGTGGACTGGACTCCAGTATATTATCACAGTTTCTGAACCTAGAGGCGCAACATCGCAAGACTTCCGGGAACCACAGGAGGTAGGTGGCACCTTAATTGGGGAGGACAGGCTCGTGGTAATGGCTGGAGCGGAATAGGTGGAATGGTATCAAATACATTAAACACATGGTTTCCATGTTTTTGATGCCTTTCCATTCCACGTTCGAGCGGATCACTTTTCTCAAGACGTTGATCAACGTTGGTCACCGCCTTTCAAAGTGTGTTGCATTATGGGTATAAAAATTGTCCCACTTGCGACTACATGCCCTTTACAACAACCATGTGATCAAAGGTCATGAACTTCCGACTGCAGTCGACTTGAAATTTCAGCAGTTTCTCCTCACCAACTGCAACTTGAAGTCGGAACCAAAGCATTGTGGGAGACAACCTTCTGTTTTCTTGGCAGCAAAAGGCCCTACATGCTCATAAATGGTTGATGTCGCCACCTATCATTGGTTATTAACAATGCATGTTTACTGTTTTGGGTGGATGACTATTTAGAGCTTAATACATATTTATCCTTACATCCTTACAATCTATGTACATAGGCCTGCCTACATGTGATCCAAATTTCTAACATAAATAAATAAAATATCCTACTTGTGAAAATATAGATAATGTATTTATCTAGATGTTAATGTAATGTTGTGTCCCATGTTATAGCCTACAATGTCTTGTCTGTAATATTGTTGTCACCAAACAAATTCAAATGTGTTGATTGTCTATTAACTGTGAATACAATGTAATACATATTGTAGGCTACACATGGGTTATTGTAGGGGATTTCTACACTGGCAATTTTAGAGGCTTAATCTGTGTCTGGGAAACTGGCCCTTAAAGAGCAAGTACCCCAGACACCAGTCATGGGGTCAATACCAAGTGCATTTGACTGCTTGGCATTTTGCTTGTCATACTGTTTATGCAGTAACTGATGTGAACTGTTGTACATATATAGTCTAATCCTTTTCTGTACAGTGAGTGTTTTGTCCTTCATGTGATTGAAACAAATTCTGTTCTTTACATGCTTACTGACAAAAGCAACATAAAGGTTGAGAATTTAAGGGCATGAAGTAATGGCAAACAACAAAGCATATCTCATATGCTGCAAAAAAACAGCTATATGTTCTCATTCTAGTACCCTATGCATTCACTACCTGGTTATATTTTGAGAAAAACATCACAAAAATGCTAAATAAATATTTTGAATGTAAGGAAGAGCTTGGGCTGGTATCTAATTTCCTTATCATCAGGATATCCATTCCTTGGACCATGTTGATTATGTTCAATTTCGTGTAGGAGAAGAAGAATTTCGATAGCATCCACTTCATCGGCAATAACAAAGGCGAATGCCATGTCTGCCATTAGCTAGGTTTCCATACAATTGACGACAGATTTTGATGCAAATATTCTAAAATCCGCATAAAAACAATATGTGCATTTTCCCACCAGAGATGTGTTTCCATCAAATAAACGTGTTGATAAAAGGCTGTGGGAAAAGACGCAGTGCACAAAAAAATACAATGTAAATGGGTTTCCATTGCATTTTAAACTCTACTGATGGTTTTGACACACAAAAAAAAATGTATTATATAGCGAATGTGCCCACTCTGGTCTTGGCACGTGCGCTCTAGCCAACAGCTCACAGATACAATATGGGTATAGCCTACTACATGATGAGATTATTATGGACAAAAGAGCGAGATTATTTGTATTTGTCAAACGGCAGCCACACATCGATCATCATGTCACCAGAATAAGACCCTCGATATTTATTGGAAAGGAGCATAAACTCATCACTGTGCACTTTCACCACCCTGTGAAGTTCATCATAATGTAATGACCTGACTAGATCATAAAAGAACAACTGTCCAGACAGAGGATTGAGTTTACGAATGGACGGTTTATTAAACCAACTTTACACAGGCTACTGTTTAGCCGTAGCCCACGCCAAATAAATGAAAGATAACCCACAAGCCAATCGCGACCTTCTCTTGTGAAGCCCAGACGTAAAAAAGAGAGAGAACAAAGGCTAAACCTGGTCTTAACTTCCAATGCTCCATCCCCCTGCCCAACCCCCCTCCACGCCACTCCGCCAACCGCCAGGATGCCCGGCATCAGAACATTCCAGGCATTCCCGTGATTGGCAGATAGCAGGTTGATTGACATGTCGGACCCCGCGAACACTGGGTACTGGTAGGTACAACACAACCATCTACTAGCCTAACACATAACACACAGCTGTCTGTGCGGGTCGCTACACAGCCCCCCCACCACAAAGTCCCTCGTCCCCGAGGGAACAAACAAAGTCTCTGAAGCGACCCGGAGGTCTCCTTTGCCTGCGTGGCTGTGATGGCCGCAGAGTGCCCCTCTGGGAACCAGGGGATGAAGGCAAGGACATGGGGGACAAGGAAGCGGGAACGGGTAATACAGTCCGTGGCTCTGGGGAACCACGCGGTGACACAGGGGGAGTGGGCTGTCTGGAGCCTTGTCTGCGGCACCTGGGGGTGGGTGCCTGGAGAATGTCATTGCCAGAGAGGGGAATTGTGGGGGTTCCTGGGGTTTGGGGAGAAGAGGCCCCTCTATATGGGGCTAACCTGTCCCGGTGCAGTGTCACCTTTCTCCCCCTGGGAGGAAGCTGCACCCGGTAAACAACCTCCCCTACCCTCTCCAGGACACTGCAGGGTCCCACCCAGTGACTGTCCAACTCGGGGCATCTGCCTTTTTTCCTTAGCGGGCTGTAGACCCAGACCAGCTCCCCAGCCACAAAGTGCCTTCACCGGGTGTGCACGTCATAGTTCCTCTTCTGCCTCACACCTGCATTCAGCAGCTGCTCTCTGGCGAAGGTGTGGGCTGTCTCCAGGCGGTCCTGGAGTCTCCGGGCATACTCCGGCCCCGGGGAAACATGAGGGCTATCCAGGGGCCGACCAAACGCCATCTCCGCAGGGGTACGGATCTCTCTCCCCAGCATGAGGAGGGCAGGCGTGCAGGAGGTGGAGTCTTGGACAGCGGAGCGGCATGCCATGAGGACCATAGGCAGGTGCTTGTCCCAGTCACGCTGGTGTTTGGAAGAGACGATGGCCAGCTGCTGTCCAAGCGTTTTGTTGAAGCACTCCACAAGGCCATCACTTTGAGGATGGAGAGGAGTAGTGCGGGTCTTGTGCATACCCAGCCTCTCACACATGGTGGCGAACACACGGGACTCAAAGTTTCTGCCTTGGTCGCTGTGGATGGACTCTGCAGCTCCAAACCTGCTGAACATCCCCGCTGTCAGGGCGTCGACGATGGTCTCTGCCTCCTGGTCAGGCAGAGCATAGGCCTCGGGCCATTTTGTGAAATAGTCCATGGCCGTGAGCACCCAGCGGTTTCCACTGTCTGTGGTGGGGAACGGCCCAACTACATCCACTCCCACCCTCTCCATGGGAGCCCCCACTGGGAACTGTTGGAGCTGAGCATGGGAGCGGCCTGGGGGGCCCTTTCTCGCTGTGCAGTTGTCACAGCGGCGGCAAAAGTCTTCCACATCCCTCTTGTGCTGCCCCCAGTAAAAGCCCTGACGGAGGCGGCGCAGTGTTTTTGTGACCCCAAAGTGTCCAGTCCCCACCCCCCCATGAGTACTCTGGAGCACAGCCTCCCGCAAGGCTTTTGGGACCACCACCTGCCACCTCTCCTCCCCCGTAGCTGACTCCTTCCATGCCCGCTGTAACACGCCATCAGCCAGCCGCAGTCGCTCAAACTTTGACCACAACCCTTTGGTCGCGAGTGAGAGCGCTGTCACCTCTTCCCATGGTGGCCTCACCTGCGCCTCTACCCACTGTAGCACTGGCTGTAGGTCTGTGTCCCGTCCCTGCTGCTGCCCCCATTCAGCCACGTCGACAGTCTGCAGCTCACAGCAGACAGGCCCGCTCGCCCGACACACTGTGGCACAGACCCCCTCCTCTGCACACAGCTCTCTCTCCCGTCCCTCTCTCCGTTCACAGTGGCGGCAGCCGTCTGCAGTACAGGGCCGACGGGACATGGCGTCGGCGTTGGAGTGGCGTGCCCCTGCCCTGTGCACCACCGTGAAGTCATACGGCTGAAGCTCCTCCAACCAGCGTGCCACCTGCCCCTCTGGCTCTCTGAAAGACATGAGCCACTGGAGAGCAGAGTGGTCAGTCCTTACAGTAAAGGGCAGACCACCCAGGTAGTACTTGAAGTGTTTGACGGAAGCCACAACAGCCAAGAGCTCCCGCCGGGTGACACAGTAGCGGCGCTCATGTTTGTCAAATGTTTTGCTGAAGTACGCCACCGCTCTCTCCCCCTCTGGACCCACCTGGGCCAGCACCCCACCCATGCCCACATTGCTCGCGTCTGTGTCCAGGATAAAGGGCAATGTGAGGTCAGGGGGGGCGAGCACGGGGGCCTCGATCAGTGCACGTTTGAGGGTGTTGAACGCCTCCTCACACTCCACTGTCCAAGTGAAAGCCTTGTCCTTCGGCAGCAGGCGGTTCAGTGGAGCAGCAACGCTTGAGAAGCCCCGTACAAACATCCTGTAGTACGAGGCCAGGCCCAGGAAGCTCTTCAGCTGACGCTGGTCGGTGGGGGTGGGCCAGTCTCTGACAGCCGCTACCTTGTCCTCCATGGTGCTGATCCCCTCCTTCCCCACTCGGTGGCCCAAGAAGGACACCTCTCTCCTCATGAAGTGGCACTTCTCGGGGTGGAGCTTCAGACCTGCGGCAGCCACCCTCTCCAGCACACACCGTAGCGCCCCCAGGGCTGACTGGAAGGAGCTGCCATGGGCCAGGATGTCATTGAGGTATACCAGACACTGCTGTCGGGGGATGCCATCCAGCACCCTGTCCATCAAACGCTCAAAAGTAGCTGGAGCGTTGCACAGGCCAAAGCACAGGACCTTGAACTGCCAGTGTCCTCTGTTAGTGGAGAACGCAGTTTTGGCTCTGGCCTCTGGGGAGAGGGGCACCTGCCAGTAGCCACTGCGGAGGTCTAGTGAGGAGAACCAGGAGGACCCCCTAACCAGGTCCAGCGACTCATCGATACGTGGTATGGGGTATGAGTCCTTCCTGGTTACCTCATTCAGCCGCCTGTAGTCCGCACAGAACCTCAGCTTGCCCCCCTTCTTCGGAACCATGACGACTGGCGCCGCCCAGGGGCTGTCTGAGGGCTCAATGAAGTCTGCCCGCTGCATCTCCAACACAGCCTTGTCTGCCGCCTCCTGGCGTGCCAGCGGGATACGGCGGGGACGCATCTTGATAGGTCGAGCATCACCTGTGTCGATCTCATGCTGCACCAGATGAGTCTGACCCACCTCTTCCTCACTCAGCGCAAAGCTGTCTCTGAATTCAAACAGTAACTGCCTCAACCGTTCCTGCTGCTCGGGGTCAAGACCAACACAGTTCCTCCCCCATATCTCCCTCACTGCAGACAGTGTCCTCTCCCCTCCCATCTGGGGTAGCTGGGCTAGGGGGGCGCGGCCCGGGCTCACAGAGGACTGTGTCGTGGAGGTAGCTGGGGGAATGTAACGCAACGCCGTAGGTGACAGGGGGGCTGGGGAAAAGTCACACCCAGATGTGGGGGAGGGGGGGCAGCCATGAGTCTCTGCTGCTTTAACTGTTGGAGTAAAGGGTTTGTTGGGTTGAGTGAATGTGACATTAGGGGCCATGGTGACCTCCGGCCCTCCCTGGAAGCTCAGTGTGCCCCTATTTAGGTCTAACTGGCAGCCTGTGCTCCTAAAAAAGTCCAACCCCAGGATACAAGGGTCCTGCAAAGCCGCCACCCACACAGGATGACGCACAGTCCTGCCCCCTACTGTCAGAGTCATTATTCCCTTCCCTTTCATGGGTGCCAGCTCACCTGTGACTGTGCGGAGCTGCACAGTTGTAGGCTCACACTGAGTCCAACCTGGCACAATATCTGGCCTCACCAGGGTTACTGTGGACCCAGTGTCCACCAGGGTGGAGCAGGGCACCCCCTCCACAGTGACAGGGACATGACAAAAGTCCCCAACACAGGTCCGGCCCACCACAACAACAGGCTCCATCCGCTTGCCCTCGTCTGCTTCTGGGGGAAGTGGAGCCTTGCTTCCCCGTCTGTGCCGGTGGGCTCCTCCTGAAGAAGATGGTGGTTGGGATAGAAAGCCAGGGGTCCGCACTACCCGGTCTATGCGGACCCCGAGCCGTTTCCCTGAGCTCTGGGGGACATGGGGCAATCTCGGCGCAGATGGCCTGGCTGGCCACAACCCCAGCAGACCCTGGGACCAGGGCGTGTGTTTCGTGCCGCCTGTAGCGACACAGCACGAATGAGTTCTGTCATTTCAGCCACCCATGCAGGCTTTTCCGGCTCCGGGCTGCTCTGCCCCCCAGCTCGCACAGAGGGTCTGTCTCCCTGCACCCCCACCAAAGCCCCAGCTGAAGCCCCAGCCCACACCAGCTCCCTCTCCAAAGCCATCTCCAAGGCTACCTGCAATGACTCAGGATGAGCCAGCTGGGTCTGTATGCGCAGCTCCGTAGGAGAGAGCGCCTGTATGAACTGGTCCCGTGCTAGCTCGCTCTGCACGGAGGGGGGCATGTGAGCATATGCCCGCCGAGAGAGGCTCTCAATGTCATTAGCTAGCACCCGTAGAGGCTCTCCAGGCTGCCTGCGTCTATTACTCAGTTCAGAGCGCAGTAGCCCGGGCTGTACACACTGTCCATAGCGCCTCCTCAGTGCTCCCACTAAAGCACCATAATCACGTCTGTCCTCGGGGCTAATCAATATCAAACAGGCCAGAGCTTCATCCGTGAGGCATAAAGCCAACTGCAGTGCCCTATCTTCATCCGACCACCCCCTAAAATGAGCTAACAGTTCAAACTGAGCATGAAAAGCTTCCCAATCCGCCTTACCGGAATACTTCGGGGTCTTAACGGATACGGACGCAGCCGGGAACTGGGCGCCGCCATGTTTGTTTACATCCTGAGCCCCAGATTCCTCGTCCCGCCGCGTCGACGTCACCCCTTCGGTCCGCCCACCAGAATCCGCGCGAAACACAGTCGACGAAGCACTCATGCCCGCTTCAGCCGCCATCACTCTAACGTCCTCCCTCAAGCGGCCTCTGGGCTCCGATGCCCTGGCGATCTCCTCAGCCAGAACCCCCGACGTCCATGCACACGCACCTCCTTGGCCATAATCGTCCCCTACCTCCACCTTCACTTTCGGCTTCCCTCGAAGCATCTTCAACCCCCGTTCTCACCTACGGTAGCTAGCCACAGAAGTCAGCTAGCTAGCTGGCTAACTTTTATCAACGTTTTTACTTCTGACACCAATGTAATGACCTGACTAGATCATAAAATAACAACTGTCCAGACAGAGGATTGAGTTTACGAATGGACGGTTTATTAAACCAACTTTACACAGGCTACTGTTTGGCCGTAGCCCACGCCAAATAAATGAAAGATAACCCACAAGCCAATCGCGACCTTCTCTTGTGAAGCCCAGACATAAAAAAGAGAGAGAACAAAGGCTAAACCTGGTCTTAACTTCCAATGCTCCATCCCCCTGCCCAACCCCCCTCCACGCCACTCCGCCAACCGCCAGGATGCCCGGCATCAGAACATTCCAGGCATTCCCGTGATTGGCAGATAGCAGGTTGATTGACATGTCGGACCCCGCGAACACTGGGTACTGGTAGGTACAACACAACCATCTACTAGCCTAACACATAACACACAGCTGTCTGTGCGGGTCGCTACAATAATTTATTTCATCTGTAGTCTAATAAACTGCATGCTTTCCCGAGTCGTAGTGGGAGGACCACACACCATATCATCGTCTGATTTCAAGTTTACTTTGATATGATGGTTATTATATCAATATTTTTTGCATAAAGGCGTTTCCACTGCCATTTCTCACATAATACATTTTACCAACACAAAAAGATCCCACCTTGTCGAGCATATTTTGTTTTGTTGACCTACTAATTTGCTGTTACCATTTTTTATCCGACATGTAATCTACTTTACTCGCATAAAGAGGTTGGATGGAAACCTGGTTATTAGCTAGGTATCTATCCAATTGGCAACAGATTTTCATGCGATTATTCTAAAATCCGCATAAAAACTGTGAATTTTCCCGCCAGAGATGTGTTTCCATCAAATTGACTTGTTGCAGCTAAAAGGCTGTGCGTGATGATGTAGTGCACATAAAAATACATTTTTACGGTTAAATTCCCATGTACCGAATAAAAAATACAAGTTAAACAGGTTTACATCGCATTTTCAACTCTACTGATGTTTTTCTCACACATTTATTTTGCATTATATAGCGAGTGTGCCCTCTGGTATTGGCAAGTGCACGCTAGCCCAGGATTTCCCAAACTCTGTCCTGGGGCCCACCTGGGTGCACATTTTGTTTTTTACCGTAGCACTACACAGCTGATTCAAATAATCATACCTTGATGATGAGTTGGTTATTTGAATCAGTTGTGTAGTGCTAGGGCAAAAACCAAACCGAGTTTGGGAAACTCGGTTCTAGCCAACAGCGCCAGTTATGTAGCCTATCTGTCACGGTTTCGGCCGAGGCTGCTCCTCCTCCTGGTTCGGGCAGGCTTCGGCGGTCGTCGTCCCCGGAGTACTAGCTGCCACCGATCTATGTTTCATGTTCGTTTGGTTTTGTCTTGATGTTGTACACCTGTGTCTTGTTAGTCCTCGTTAGTGTCCTATTTAGTTCTCGTTGTGTGTGTTTGTCTTTGTGTGTGATTGCTCTTCTGTTTTGTGTTGGAGCTACGTACTTCCCTCCAGTGTTTTGGAGAGGTTTTTCGCACATGTTAGTGCGCCGTTTGTTTGACGCCTGTGTGCGCCGTTATTTCGCCTTCGGCTTATTGTGCTTATTTTCTACGTGAATATTGCACTAAAGTCTTTTGGACTGAGCTTCTGCGTCCTGCGCTTGATTCATGCACCACACCCACCTTCAGCACCCCTTGACACTATCTGCGCTCTAGCTGTTGGATAGAGCGCATTTATAGCCTACATGATGAGATTATTATGGACAAGATTATTTTTTATTTGTCAAACGGCAGCCAAGCACCGATGATCATGTCAACAGAATAAGACCCTCAATATTTTTTGGAAAGCAGCATCAAGCTCATCACCTTGCACTTTCACCACCCTGTGAAGTTCATCATAATTTATTTCATCTGTAGTCTAATAAACTGCATGGTTTCCCCAAGTCATAGTGGGAGGACCATACAACATGTCATCACGTGACTCCAAGTTTACTTCAATATAATGGTTATTATATCAATATTTGCGCATAAAAGCGTTTACACCAACATTTCTAGCATCATTTGACACAAAAAGATCCCACCTTGTCTAGCATATTTAGTTTTGTTGACATTTGGTAAGTTTACAGAAAAATGTTCTGTTTCCATCAGGCCTGTCATGACATTTTTTTTTATCCAAAATGTACTTTACTTGCATAAAAAGGTTGGATGGAAACCTGGTTCGAGTTGCGTTTCCTAGAAACGGCAGAAGTTGTCCGATTTGCTGTTGGTGCATGTACTTCCCCAGACTTTACTTGTCCACTTCTGTCTACAGTCGGATTACCACTCAAACACGCCCAATGAGAGAAGTGAAATATTCTTCCGAAATCTAGGCACAACCTAGATTCGAACCAATGTCTTAAGTATTGTTATTACTGCAACCTTGTTTAAGTGACAAACTGACACGTTTTCATTTTCGTCAAAAACAAATGTATATGGAAGGAGTGCCTTTTGATTTGAAGGCCAGTGGTGTAATGTACTTAAGTAAAAGTACTTTGCAGTACTACTTAAGTAGTTTTTTGGGGTATCTGTACTTTACTATTTATATGTTTGACTACTTTTAATTTTACTTCACTACATTCCTAAAGAAAATAATGTACTTTTTACTCCATACATTTTCCCTGACACATTTTGAATGCTTAACAGGACAGGAAAATTGTCAAATTCATGCACATATCAAGAGAACATCCCTGCACATCCCTACTGCCTCTGATTTGGTGGACTCACTAAACACAAATGCTTCATTTGTAAATTATGTCTGAGTGTTGGAGTGTGCCCCTGACTATCAGTAAATTTTAAAAAATCAAGAAAATTGTGCCTTCTAGTTTCCCTAATATAAGGAATTTGAAATGATTTATACTTTTACTTTTGATACTTTAGTACATTTAAAATCAAATACTTTTACTCAAGTTGTATTTTACTGGGTGACTTTCACTTTTACTTGAGTCATTTTCTGTTAAGGTCTCTTTACTTTTACTCAAGTATGACAATTGGATACTGTTCCCACCACTGTTGAAGGCATGCACACGCGCAGCGAGACGACCGAAAGGCACTGCATGGTCAATCTTTATTCTGCATTGGCCTTGCAGCATTTATGGTGATATGGCCTCTGCAGAAGTCAGGGCATTAATACTTATTGCGCTTGGCGCAGAGCTGTTGTGAAGGAAGTTATCAAGGAAGTGAGTTTGTGTTTATAAAGGACTTCCCGCCCCCACCTACCGTCAACTAATCATGTCAATGCGGAGCTATATGGAGCCCTCCGCATTGTTACAACATTTGGGAGACGCACAGCGATGCGGTACCAAGTTCAATGAGGCCTCTGCATGCCTTCGGAGGCTCCGCAATTGCGTCACACCCTCCATATGGAGCCTCCGACCACATTTTAGGATCAAGCATAAATTGCCTTTTAGACCGATTAAGTGTTTCTACGCATGAGTTTAGCTACTAAAACACGTGTTTTAAAACAACTTCGTAAGCACTAAAAGTAGGCTACTTTTCAAAATCTATGTGAGAATTGTGCTCATTTTACATGTAAGCATCAGTTGTCAGAGCACCTTACCGATCACTGCACCTGTACACAGCCCATCTGAAATTAGCCCACCCAACTACCTCATCCCTATATTGTTATTTATTTTGCTCTTTTGCACCCCAGTATCTCTATTTGCACATAATCTCTTGCACATCTAGCATTCCAGTATTAATACTAATTGTAATTATTTTGCACTATAGCCTATTTATTGCCTTACCTACATTTGCACACACTGTATATATATTTTCTGTTGTATTTTTTTACTTTGTTTTTTTTACCCCATATGTAACTCTGTGTTGTTGTTTTTATCGCACTGCTTTGCTTTATCTTGGCCAGGTCGCAGTTGTAAATGAGAACTTGTTCTCAACTGGCTTACCTGGTTAAATAAAGGTGAAATAAATAAAATAAAAAGCTACAGAAAGTAGGCTTTGACTACATTAATATCAAAGATAGTACAGTATAAAGATAGGCTAAAACTGCTTCTCCAATAGAAATACCAGATCACACTTGTAGGCGATGTTATGGCGACGTTGGCTAGCTCATTCACACTGACAAGTTAAGAGCTCATTCCGGAAATGGTAGGCCAAATCGTGATGTCAGGACATTAAAAAAGGCTAATGCATTAAACGCACATAGCCTAATTAAACCAAGCTCCCAAACAATACATCAAAAGTAATTAAAGAACCAAACTACCTGCAAGTAAACTGGCAATATACTGTTCTAGGCTAACTGACTAAAGATCACTTTTGTACAAAATGAGAGGTGCGTTTAAAGTTACTGTACCTGTTGAACCCCAGTGGTGGAACCAGCGGCTTCATTCTGCGGAGCCTGTGCTCGCGCTTGGGGATGCTTCCCTGTTTAGTAGCGGAGCCAGATTAATATGTAACTGCCTGACTCTCTACTGCAGTGTGATTGGACAAAGCAAATTAGGTAGCTAAAACCCTTTCTATATCGATATGAGGAAAACGTTTGACGTTGATCATAGGCCATGATAGGATAATTATCGCTTATAAAAAGTTTTAAAAAATAAAGGCTTCAACAAAGTGTCCACCTATCTAAACGAGTACACTTCGTTTTGTCAGCAGCCTCACTGCAGAGCTATGGGAACATTATACTAATGTTCTGTAGACCTATAGTGGACTGATTGAGACCTTATCCCTTTTTATGACCAGGCTACTGATGATCAGATGTTAATGTGTTTATGATTATGTGTAATGATTAAGATCATGTTTTATCATGTGCAAGTTCCTTGGTGAGCTTCAAGTTCCTTGGTGTCCACATCACCAACAAACTATCATGGTCCAAACACACCAAGACAGTTGTGAAGAGGGCACGACAATGCCTATTCCCTCTCAGGAGACTGAAAAGATTTGGCATGGGTCCTCAGATCCTCAAAAAGTTATACAGCTGCACTATCGAGAGCATCCTGACTGGTTGCATCACACCCTGGTATGGCAACTGCTCGGCCTCCGACCGTAAGGCACTACAGAGGGTAGTGCGTACGGCCCAGTACATCACTGGGGCCAAGCTTCCTGCCATCCAGGACCTCTATACAGGCGGTGTCAGAGGAAGGCCCTAAAAATGGTCAAAGACTCCAGCCACCTTAGTCATAGACTGTTCTTTCTGCTACCGCACGGCAAGCGGTACCGGAGCGCCAAGTCTAGGTCCAAAAGGCTTCTCAACAGCTTCTACCCCCAAGCCATAAGACTCCTGAACAGCTAATCATGGCTACCCAGACTATTTGCACTGCCCCCCCACTCTTCCCCATCCCCCTCTTTTACGCTGCTGCTACATATAGCTGTTTATTATTTATGCATAGTCACTTTAACTCTACCCACATGTACATATTACCTCAACTACCTCGACTAGCCGGTGCCCCCGCACATTGACTCTGTACCGGTACCCCCCTGTATATAGCCTCCCTACCGTTATTTTGTTTTACTGCTGCTCTTTAGTTATTTGCTTTTATTTATTTTACTTAACACTTTTTTCTTGTAAGTAAGCATTTCACTGTAATGTCTACACTTGTTGTATTCGGCGCATGTGGCAAATACATTTTGATTTGATAAGGTCATGTCAGAGGCATGTACACAGAATTGGCAGGGCATAGAGGATTCTAATGTCTATTGACAGGGTGCATTTTAACGGAGGTTTACTCTTCTTTTCTCCTTTCCTTTATCTGCACTGATGTGTAAGGACTGGACAGGTGACATTTCCAGTGGGAATCCACCATATTGTTTTCACCTATTCTTTCCTGTGACTAAGGTAAATGAAGGAGATGAGGCCACTAGACCAGACTATTGTGATGCACCCCTGGACTGCATGGAAACAGTGCCACTGTGTGGCTAACAGTGAATAGTGCACAGGTTGGGCCCCTGGAATGAGCCCCACATCACTCACATAGGAGGGAGGGTATATTACTGGTCACTTTCAAAGTTTACCAGTAAACTACCAGAATTTTGGTAATTTTCATGGATTTTATGTAATTTATCACAAGTGGCCCTTTTGGGTACTTCAGATTATCTCAGTTGTCTGTAATTATCTCTGGCCTTCTTACATGTAAAATATATCAAATAAGATGACTTTTTTTTTTTTTCACACTTTTATTTATTTTACTATGTCAATATGTCTTTAATGTTTTGGCGCCAAAACAGAGTTAATTGAAAATAATGGCATTGTTGATTAATGCTTTTTTCATTAATTAGGCTATTTTCTCTTTAATCATATGGTCTATCCACTAGCCCTCAAGGACAATATGGACAGATAAAACATTTATACTATATATGAATACATTTAAAAGTTATTCAAGTATAAATGACCAAAGTTACCATAGATTGCCATAGATGTCATGGTAATTACCAAAATTATAGAATTTTCCGGTAACTTTGTTAAAATACCGGTAGCTGTGCAACCCTACTCACAGATGAAACACAGAGCTTGACATCAGAAAACAACTAATTAAATCCGTATAAAAAGTAGGTTGCCTTTATTAGAAGCTGGGAAACCAAAATGTCATCAACATCATTGTTGTCGTTAATACTTTTTAAGACCACAATATTGCCCTCATCATCATTACCTTCATCGTCGCTACTCACTTTTCCACAACATGCAAAATATTCAACAGTTCAGCGTTCCCATTCCACAACACTGACAAAAGCTTCTCGGCGCAATCACCTGTAAGAATCACAATTTTGCTTACATTTACATTGCCAGTACAATTTAAGATACATAGAAAAAACAAATGAAAAGCAATATAAACGCAGGGATACTGAAGAAATGATGGAAATAAATAGTTAATCCATTGTTTATCATGGTCATGTGTTCATGTTAAACAGGGCCTGGAGGTACACAGCACTACTGGTTTCAATCCTCCCCCTCCAATAAGGGACTGATTCAGACCTGGGACACCAGTGACATGAATCATTCAGTTAACTATCAGAAAAGAAGCCTAGCAGTACGGACCTCATAGCCCTGTTGGGGAGCTCTCTGTGGGAGCCCCTACTGCCTGGACACAGAAACCCCATACAGTACAAGCTTTCAGTGACATTCAGGAACATGATACAAGCCCTATACGAAGATGACCAATCCAAATTAACTGCTAACCCTAACACTAAGGCCCATGTGTAGCCAAGGCTTGAATAGGTATAAGCAATTTACTTTTGTCATTAAAATTTGCTAATACCTATCTAAGATCTACAGAAGTGCTTGGAATATAGGGGCCAGTTTGGAATTAGGCATATAAACACTTGTCCACTGCCATCAGGAGGGTACCAGGGAAAGTGCACCAGAACCAAGGTTCGGTTTGGGTCTGCTGAAACAGCTTCTAGGGCACATATATGCAGTCTTGGGATCTTGAGCGATTTGGTATTGGTCAGAACATCATTGGGTCTGACTGATAGGCCAATATATATATACATACATACAGTGGTCCCTTGGTATAATGACAGCTTTGATCTGTCAGCTAGTCTTCTATTTCATTATTTTCTTTGATGACAGACACCCCCTCCACGTCCTCCTCTTATACTATGTCAGATCTATGGCTTCAGTTGGTCAGCATCCGAGGCAGAGCACTCATTTGCTGAATTCCAAAGCGACCACTAGCCCCAACGCCCTAGGCACTCCTGTAGGCTGGGTGGAATCATTTCTGATCTACAAGTTTAGTATTCACCCTAAAATCCCCTCCAGTCCCCATGTATCACACCATACCAAGTGCTCCTCTAGTTCAGTAGTACCAAGGGAAAATAAGGCAATAAGAAACCGACTCAATCTTTAAGCGCCCAAACTCGTTTGAATAACTAGTAGCTTTAATTCTCAGCGAAAACAATAATGAACCCATATAGACCAAGAATGCATTACGATACCATAGGTTTGGCTCAAAAATGTTTTTCAACCCAGGGAGGAGCAACACCAAAACATTCTCTTGCACTCATTTCATGCCTTCTCTCTCACTTCTGCCCTTGTATTCTCCTATTTGCAGATCTGAAACAACCGGGAAGGCATAAGCAGTGGTTTGACCTAGATTCCTTCATATAGAGTACCACAGTATGAGTCATAATACCCATAAAACCTAGCGGTCAAACAAGGAAATGGTTCCAATCGTTTTCCCACCATTCATTTTTCCCATAGGGGATTTTAGAAACACTTAAAATAAGGTCTGTTTCGTGTAGGCTTACCCTGGCGTGACGTTTTGATAGCCGTGTAAATCTCTCTAGGACAAGATAACTTATCACTATATTGGCCTATATTTACCCTCCAAAAATTAAACGCTAATTAGCTGCTAATGTGGCTATCATTAAGAACTACAAATACCATGATGATCTGGATGAGACTGCTGAATCGAGGTAAAGGTAAGAATCTCTGGGTTAACTAATTTTAGCTAAGTTTAGGCATTAATAAATTGGCTACATTTCTTTAAATGGACAATTCTGTGAACTGTCTTGCGCAAGTTTTAAATTGACACAATACCCGTTAGCAAAGATGTCAGCTAGAGATGACATGCAGGAGCTTGCAGGGATTTGTAGTCTTGCATGTCTACTTTGACACTAATTAGCATTTTTCAATCAGTAAATAGAGCCGAATATATTGATTTAAAAAAATCATCTTGTCTGAGAGATATTTACACGGTTATCAAAACATCTCGCCAGGGTAAGCCTACACGAAACACTGCCCTTATTTTAAGTGTTTCTAAAATTCCATAAGGGAAAAATTTATGGTGAAAAAACAATTGGAACCATTTCCCTGTTTGACCGGTAGGTTTTATGGGTATTATGACACCTCCACTGTGGGGCTCTATTGCTGTCACTTATCCAGTCCTATCAGATCTGTGAAGGGCAGAGTAGGGGAAATGCAGCTAGTGTTTCTTGGATGTAGAGGAGAGGTATGGAGTGAAACATTAGCCAGCATCACTGTTGACTACATCAACACCCTGACTACTTCTGTCTGAGGGGAATGAGCCATGTGTGTGTGAGAGAGAGGGAAGGAGTGAGTATGAGCTGAGTGCAGGAGAGGGAGAGCACGTGAGATGAGTGATAGAATGAGAGAAAAGGAGGAGAGTGGAACAGAAAGGAGGGATTGCTGGGTCTGCTCTCCCAGTCTTCCTAAACCCAGCAGAAAAACAGATGGATTGGGTCAACTTTTCTCTTTAAAATCAAGATACATTTTATTAATTTTCTTAAAAAACAAACATTACAAAAAATCTGAATAGAGAATTAAAACAAACCAACAAAAAAAACATTCATTTTAGGGCCTCTCAAAAAAACAACTCTCGATTCAATTTAAAAAAAGCTTGTGGATGCCTGGCACAAAGGGTTGAACAATGAAAGGATGCTCTGGCCATACCAGGGTAGTGTGCGTGTCTGCTGGCATGTGTGTACGGTGTATGCATGTGTCATGCCTAGCACAGAGGCATCCAAAATCTCTGAACCACAAACCAAATGGTAGAGGGTCTAGGGTGAGGAAACACCAAATCCCCTGAGTGTGTGCTCCATCACACCCGCACAATGGTAGTACCAGCACAGCAAACAAACAGGCTCTCTTAGGGCTGATCTAGAACCTGCTTCCATGACCCCCTCGCTCACCACACAAATAACCGTTTACAGCACATCGCAGACGCTCAGAGTAATCTCTCGGTCTAAAGCACAATAACACACTGCTACTCCAAAGTGATCTTCAACTCTGTTCCTTGTACTATGAATGTACTGTTATATTGAATATCATGAAAAAATGTGTTGGACGTGTGCTGATTGCTATTTGTCCAATGCCGATTATTCTGCCTATTTGCTTTATAATACAATAAAAACAATTGATCTCAAAGCACATGACTGAACAGTTACACAAAGCTTGTTTTGTTATTGAATATGTATGTGTTAAACTGAAGGTCCTTGACACAGGGCCAGAGCGTAACCTCAGAGTAGGGGGAAATAGAACAGCATTAATTCAACCAAGTTAACATTAAAATAACAACCGTAAAACCTTCCTTAAAACGTGTTGTGTTTGAGTTTAAAAAGCACTGTCAGTGTTGGCACAGCGCTATGGGGTTAGTGGGCACAGGAACTGAGGGAGAACAATCTAGATACAACAGGGAAATAGACAGACAGGAAACACGCTGACATATCCTCCCTCAAAGAGTCTCCAGTGTGGCCTTCTCTGATTAGTCAGCGTTGGGCTGTAACTAAACCAATGGGTAGTGTGGCACAGTGAATAAAAAAGTGCTTTGATTGGACAACAGCAGTCCACTGAGAAACCAGGATAGAGATAGAAACCCAGACTGGCTGAACAAACCCAGGGCTCAGTAATCACTGATCTAACTCTCCTGGATAGGTCAAGCAAGGGTTATTCTACATAGCTTTCACCTATTCAGTCATGTCAGACCAGAGATTACTTGGGGAGGAGAGGGGAATGGAGAACTCAGCAGAGAAAGAAGATGGCTAGAATTTATTTTTTTATAGAAGGCTCACTTGCACACACACACACACACATCAGCCTGCAGAAAGAAAACTAGTGACTCTACACTCCAAGCGACTGTTGAGGACGGATGTCCACTAGCACGGAGCTCTCAGAAAAAGGCAAACTAACAAAGCCTAAAGAAACCGTTTTTTGAGATTCACACAGACTTGTGTAGGAAAGACTAATGCAGTCACTGCAGAGAGGGAGATGAGAAAGGAGAGGAGAGGTGTGCCAGTGGAGGGAGGTGTAGCTGAGCAGAGGGGACAGGGATGGAGGGATGGGACATGTTCAGAGAGATGGAGTAAAATCTCACTTGTTCTTTCCTTCCATCCCTCACAGCCATATGGTATGCATGATCTCATGCACACAGATACCATGTCCTCAGTCAGTCAGTCAGTCAGTCAGTCAGTCATTACGGGAAGCCAGACACTAAACAACTAACACTAAACAACAAATGAGGTTCAAACCATTGAGCCAGGCCACCAATGAAACCAAAATAAACTCTAAACCAAGAGAAACAAAAACTTGAGAAGGTAAAGAGAGAGAGGGAAGGGGAGGGGGGAGAGAGAGAGAGGTGGGACTTCTGTGGGTCTAGTCTTCCCCAGAGGGCACGTCCTCTTCCGATCCGTCCTCCTCTTCCTCCTCCTCCTCATCTTCCTTTTCCTTCTTCTCCTTCCCGGGTGCCTCCTTCGTTTTCTTGGGTGCGGGGGAGGAGTCTTTCTTCACCACCTCCTCCTCTTCCTCCTCCAAAGGGCTCTCTGGCTCCTCCTCTTCCTCCTCCTCTTTGGGCGAGCTCTTCTCCAGGGCCTTGGCAGCACTGGGGCGACCTTTACCCTTTCCTTTCATTGGGCTGGGGGTCACTGGGGGAGGAGAAGCACACACAAAGTTATGGATACACATTCATTCAATGACGTTATGAGGCTGGGAAGATACTTACACATTATCTGAAAAAAACATTTAACAACCGATGCTTGCAGTTCTGAAGGATATGGGTGATTGATTCATGGTGAGCGGTCCTACCAGTGGCCTTTAGTCGTGGTTTGGGGGATTTCTTTTCCTTCCTTTCCGGCCGGCTCCGTTTGATCACCTTCTTGCTGCTCCTCTTGCTCTTGGAGCGGCCATAGTCACTATCATCATCATCCTCAACCATGAAGTCTTCATCACTGCCCGACTCATCAGCTAGAGAGAGGAGGACGAGGTGGTGATTATTGGTAATTTCACCTGAAAAATACACTACATGGCCAAAAGAATGTGGTCACCTGCTCGTCAAACATCTCATTCCAAAATCATTGGCATTAATATGTAGTTGGTCCCCCCTTTGCTGCTACAACAGCCTCCAGTCTTCTGGGAAGGCTTTCCACTAGATGTTTGAACATTGCTGCGGGGACTTGCTTCCATTCAGTCAAAAGAGCATTAGTGAGGTCGGGCACTGATGTTGGGCGATTAGGCCTGGCTCGCAGTCTGCATTCCAATTTATCCCAAAGGTGTTCGATGGGGTTGAGGTCAGGACTCTGTGCAAGCCAGTCAAGTTCTTCCACACCGATCTCGACAAACCATTTCTATATGGACCTCGCTTTGTGCACGGGGGCATTGTCATGCTGAAACAGGAAAGGGTCTTCCCCAAACTGTTGACACAAAGCTGGAAGCACAGAATCGTCTAGAATGTAATTGCATGCTGTAGCATTAACATTTCCTTCACTGGAACTAAAGGGCCTAGCCCGAACCATGAAAAACAGCCCCAGACCATTATTCCACCTGCACCAAACTTTACAGTTGGCACTATGCATTGGGGCAGGTAGCGTTCTCCTGGCATCCGCCAAACACAGATTTGTTCGTCGGACTGCCAGATGGTGAAGCGTGATTCATCACTCCAGAGAATGCGTTTACACAGCTCCAGAGTCCAATGGCGGCGAGCTTTACACCACTTCAGCCGACGCTTGGCATTGCGCATGGTGATCTTAGGCTTGTGTGCGGCTCCTCGGCCATGGAAACCCATTTCATGAAGCTCCAGAAGAACAGTTTTTGTGCTGACGTTGCTTCCAGAGGCAGTTTAGAACTCAGCAGTGAGTGTTGAAACAGAGGACAGACGATTTTTACGCGCTACAGCACTCAGTGATCCCGTTCTGTGAGCTTGTGTGGTCTATCACTTTGCAGCTGAGCAGTTGTTGCTCCTAGACGTTTCAACTTCACAATAACAGCACTTACAGTTGACCTGGGCAGCTCTAGCAGGGCAGAAATGTGACAAACTGACTATGACGGTGCCACGTAGAAAGTCACTGAGCTCTTCAGTACGGGCCATTCTACTGCCAATGTTTGTCTATGGAGATTGCATGGCTGTGTGCTCAATTTTATACACCAATTTTAACACTCCCCCGTATAGAAGACTCCTTCGTAGGGCTGGGCGGTATAACTTATTTTACGATATACCGGTATTGATGCACGGACATGTTTGGGTTTTTACTTTACCTTCTATAACGGTATTTTAATGTTTGGTTTGATAAAATGGAATATGCCTTGTGTACGTCCACTTTTATAATTTACTTATCTAATTGAGTCATCGCTCTCCATGCCGCTTTCCACACAGACCTAGCCACGCCCCGTCACTCAAGGAGCACATTTGTTGTTCCTCGACCATGAGACACTTGCGTTCAGTCTGCATGGTCATTGCAGCACATGCAACAATGTTGATGACAACGATGCTGTTTTCACTTTGCTTCTTAATATAAATCCACAAGCTTTCTACAATTACATTATTCGTTTGAGTTTCTACATCTGCAAACAGCTAGTTTGTATTTTCTTAGCAAGTTGGGCCTAAATCTTATTGGCCGCTAATGCTAATCGCTAGTTAGCTGGCTAGCTAGCAAATAAATGTACTGAGTCAGCGCAAACGTAATTAGCTACAGTGCATTCGGAAAGTATTTAGACTTCTTCACTTTTTCCACTTTGTCACGTTAGCCTTATTCTAAAATGGATTACATTTATTTTTTTCCTCATCTACACACAATACCCCATAATGACAAAGCGAAAACAGGTTTAGAAATGTTTGCAAATTTACATAAGTATTCAGACCCTTTGCTATGAGACTCGAAGTTGAGCTCAGGTGCATCCTGTTTCCATTGATCATCCTTGAGATGTTTCTACAACTTGGAGTCCACCTGTGGTAAATTCATTTGATTGGACATTATTTGGAAAGGCACACACCTGTCTATATAAAGGTCCCACAGTTGACAGTGCATGTCAGAGCAAAAACCAAGTCATGAGGTTGAAGGAATTGTCCGTAGAGCTCCGAGACAGGATTATGTCGAGGCACCGATCTGGGGAAGGTTACCAAAAAATGTCTGCAGCATTGAAGGTCCCTAAGAACACAGCGGCCTCCATCATTCTTAAATGGAAGAAGTTTGGAACCACCAAGCCTCTTCCTAGAGCTGGCCGCCCGGCCAAACCCGATGGTCACTCTGACAGAGCTCCAGAGTTCCTCTGTGGAGATGGGAGAACCTTCCAGAAAGACAACCATCTCTGCAGCACTCCACCAATCAGGCTTTTATGGTCAATACCATCCCTACGGTGAAGCATGGTGGTGACAGCATCATGCAGTGGGGATGTTTTTCAGCGGCAGGGACTAGGAGACTAGTCAGGATCGAGGGAAAGATGAACAGAGCAAAGTAGAGAGAGATCCTTGATGAAAACCTGCTCCAGAGCGCTTAGGACCTCAGACTGGGGCGAAGGCTCACCTTCCAACAGGACAACGACTCTAAGCACACAGCCAAGACAACGCAGGAGTGGCTTCGGGACAAGATTCTGAATGTCCTTGATTGGCCCAGCCAGAGCCCGGACTTGAAACCGATTGAACATCTCTGGAGAAACCTGAAAATTGATGTGCAGCGACGCTCCCCATCCAACCTGACAGAGCTTAAGAGGATCTGCGGAGAAGAATGGGAGAAACTCCCCAAATGCAGGTGTGCCAAGCTTATAGCGTCATACCAAAGAAGACTCAAGGCTGTAATCGCTGCCAAAGGTGCTTCAACAAAGTACTGAGTAAAGGGTCTGAATACTTAGGTACATGGATTTCAGGTTTCTGCAAAAGTTTCTAAAAATCTGTTTTTGCTTTGTCATTATGGGGTATTGTGTGTAGATTGATGGGGGGGGGGGGGGGGAAACAATCTAATCCATTTTAGAATAAGGCTGTAACGTAACAAAATGTGGAAAAAGTGAAGGGGTCTGAATACTTTCTGAATGCACTGTAGCTAATTACGTTTGCGCTGACTCAGTACATTTATTTATACATGTACAGCATAATAATACCAGTGATGGTGTAGACCTAAATTAGCATGTTGTTCTTCTAAATATATCTTCTAAATCAAAGAGGAATACGCGACGCATTAATATGTTAGCTACATGAAGTCGCTAAGAGAAAACATTCAATGTAGCCAAAGAATATAGGGTCCGCTAGGAAACCCTTGTCAACACTCCTACCCTGTCACAATAACTTATCCCTGGCATTTGTATTAGTTTTCATGTCCAACACTGTATTGAAAGTGCCCAATATTATATTCTACCTATAGAATTAGAATAATAATTATATTTGCATGATTCCAACAGTTCACCCAAGTGTTTTGCTCTAAATCGCAAGTAAAATAACAATTGCAATATTTGGTTCAAAATAAGGCCTAGGTTGTTTGCCCATATCGTACAACCCTACGTGGCAGTGTGGTAATGATCTCAAATTAGTGCAGGAAATGCAGAAATAGATAGGTCAAATTGAACAGTATAAAACAATCAGAATGGAGAAAGACCCATTCAAATTACTTAGAATGTATATGTTGCCACCCTAGGGTCACGCACTACTCATAAAGCAAATTTAGAACTTTTATTATTCAAAAACATAAATTTCCGTCAAATTCTTTTAAAATACAGTGATATGATATTTTGGCCATATCGCCCAGCCCGATGCCTTCGTTCAATGACTTGTGTGTAATGTAATGGAACAGAGTCATGATCAAGGGCTTGGTCCGGGTAGGCCTGTTTTGAGTGGTTGACTTACGGTCTGCGAAGGCCTCCTCCTTGTCTTCGCGTTCCTCGTCCTCGCTGCCTCCGTCTCCCAGCAAGATCTCTCTCTGTTTGGACACAGCCTTGGTGGCAGCCTGCCGCACCGTACGCACCTTACGACTCACCTCCTCATCACTGTCATCTACACACAGAAAGATGTAGCCAGGTTATAACACACACAGTCATATTATAACTGGCGCACACACAGACACCTCAGTGTATGATTCTTACCTGCGGGTCGTTTTCTCTTGGGTGTCCTCTTAGTGGGCTTTGCCACCTTGGCTGTCTTTCCCTTTTTCCCTCGTTTAGCTTCGTAGTCACTCCCTCCATCCTCATCATCCTCCTCTCCAAAGTCGTTGTCTTCATCACTGCCAAAGTCATCTGCATCCCAACACAAAAACATTTACCACTAGCCCAGTCCCAAAACAACTCCTGGCCACTAGCCCTAGTTCCCTTCTCATAGCCCTAGTCCCCTTCCCCCCTTCGCAGTGTTTTCCATTAGCGCCGGGTCGGCTAATCAGCCGGTCACAGATTCATTTCTACTTTTTTGATTTCATATTAACTAGGCTACTTTCCATTTAAAAGTTTCAATTCACTAGTCTGTCGAGCACGCTCCCGCTAGAGTGAACGATATGCATCTTCTAGCTATCTATTGATAAGATAGGTGCCTGTCAGTCACAAAGAGAGCGATGACAGCGAAACGCAGTCTGCTGTCTGTCCCGCCTCCCGGTACAATTTGAGTGCGCTGTGGCTGGTTGCAGTCAAATTTCTTTACGCGGAGGAGGGAGAGCGCATGATGCTTGTGAATTTGCACATCCCATGTAAGTGGTAATGATGAGTCAAAATCCACTTAGCTTAATTATTAATTAAATGTTTGCAGCCTTTCGTCAAAAATGGACTACAACTAGATCTGGGCTTCCCAGGCAGATCCAGATATTTTTATTTGATCAGAAACATGGTTATCTGAGAAAATGGTGGATGCTGAGGTTACTATTGATGGTTTTAGAGTATTCAGGGCTGATAGAACGGGCAAAGGTGGTGGTGTTGCTATCTATACAAAAAGTCACCTTTCTGTGTCTCTTCAAGGCTACTTCCAGTCCTAAACAATTTGAATTTCTAGCTTTAAGTCTTCAACTAGGTTCTAATTCTCAAGTAACTGTTCGGGAGTCTACCACCCTAAGAAATGTTTGTTAACTAGTCCCACTGACTTAATAGCTTATTTTTCTACTTCTGAGATGTTGGTCGCAGGTGACTTGAACCTGTCCTGAGGAACCCAAGACTCAGACCGGTTAAAGGATTTTTGTAATAACTATCTTGAGTTCATACGCAATAGAGATGTTGCCTGGGCCATGGCTAGAAGTACTGACTCCAGCCGGGACTGGCAATCCTTCAGAGAATTGAGAAATCTGTGTAAAAGACACTCACTGACTGTACTGGAAATCCCTATAAATTCTGGAAAACTGTGAAATAATTAAAAAGGGTTGTACTTCCTCTACTCTTCCCTTACAAATGAATGTAGTCTGGCCCTATTACTGATAATTTAATAATTTAAATTAACATTTTATTTCTGCAGGCTCTCTGATACAATTCAAAAGCCTACTCACTGTGACAATGTACTGGATGTTAATGGGGGAATTTTACTGAATAATTTAGAAAATGTCAGTCAGGGTTTTCCCTTTTGGCAATTCACAGAAAATGTGTTGTTGACATTACGATATCTACATGGGCCGACCACTTGGATCCAGGTCATTGTTGGTTTAATAACCCACATCTTTAATTTAAACACTTATCAAGAAATATTCCTAAAGTGTGGAAACAAGCTTATGCGCTGCCACTACATAAGGGAGGTGATTGTTGTGATCTTGACCACTATTGTCCCATATTAAGGGTTCCTTGTTTAGCTAAGATTCTTCAATCATTGGTGAATGTGCAACTTCGTTCTTTTTTAAATATTTTTTAAATCTGTGAACTGTATTATGAATGTACATCAATCAGGGTTTAGACCAGGGTACAGTACTATTACTGCAACCACATCTGTTGTAAATTATATTGTCAATGCTTTGGATGCTAAGATGAATTGTGCTGCCCTATTTATAGGATTTGTCAAAAGCTTTTGATACAGTTGATCATTCTATCATATTGAGTAAGTTGTCCGTGTTAGGCCTTGGCACTGATGCCTGTTTGTGGTTTCAGAATTATCTTAGTGACAGAACCAAGGCTTTTATGATAGACAGGGTTAAATCCACATTTCTTAAAGTGCTTAATGGGGTACCCCAGGGTTCGATTTTGGGGCCATTGTTGTTCACGTTGTATATAAATGACATTGGAAATACTGTTAACACCTGTAACATTCATCTCTACACAGATTACAGTTATTTATTCCTGTGCCTCTTCAGTGCAGCAGGCCATTAGTGACCTTCAGCATGACTTAATCCAACAATCACTTCCTGATATTAACTTAGTGTTAAATGCAAATACCGTTCTCTAGGTCTCGTAACGTTGACTGAGGACATGCGTACTTGCACTCCAAATGAAGCCCAAATTGAGCATGTTTCTCACTAGGAGTACTTAGGTATCTGGATTGATGACAAGTTGTCTTTTGAAACACACATTGAAAATGACAAAGCTGAGATCTATGATCTATTTTACATTTTTTATATAGAAATAAATCCTGCCTCAGTTCTGACACAAATAGGAAGATTGTTCAAACAAGGCTTCTCCCTGTAATAGACTATGCTGACATTATTTATATGCATGTGGCAGCCTCTGTTTTGAAACCATTGGACTCAGTATTCCATTCAGCAACTCGTTTTATCACTCGGGACGTCTTTAGGACTCATCATTGTGTTCTGTACAAAAATGTGGCATGGACCTCTCTGTCTGTAAGAAGAGAGCTGCACTCTTATTTACAAAGCCGTCTTGCATAAACTTTTTCTGTACATAACTTCATTGATTAAATTCAGACATACAAATTACCAAACCCGTTCTCAGGGATGGATAACTCTGGAGATCCCTTTGGTCTCCATAGGATTGGGAAAATCTGCTTTTTAGGTGTGGAACAATATGCAGAAATCCTTGCAGTTAGATATTCTGGTGCCTTTCAGGCATTTACAATGATTGATTGGAGACTTATGTTACAGAATGGGATTGCTTTTCTTAAATATGTTTAATGTGTATTTTATTGTGTTTTATTTGTAATGTCTTTGTAGGGCTGTTGCATTTTATTTAGTGTTTTATTTTATATACATTGAAAAACACTAAAACGCAACAATTTCAGAGATTTACAGTTCATAAGGAAATTAGTCAATTGAAATGAATTAATTATGCCCTAACCTATGGATTTCACATGACTGAGAATTTTTTTTTAAAGGTAGGGGCGGGGATCAGTCTGTATCTGGTGTGACCACCATTTGCCTCACGCAGCGCAACATCTCCTTCGCATAGTTTATTAAGCCGTTGATTGTGGCCGTTTATTGTGGCCTCTGGAATGTTGTCCCATTCCTCTTCAATGGGTGTGCAAAGTTGCTAGATATTGGAGGGCACTCGAACACGCTGTGGTACACGTCGATCCAGAGCATCCAAAACATGCCCAATGGGTGACATGTCCGGTGAGTATGCAGGACATGGAAGAACTGGGACATTTTCAGCTTCCAGGAATTGTGTACAGATCCTTACGACATGGGGCCGTGCATGATCATGCTGAAACATGTGATGGCAGCGAATTAATGGCACCACAATGGGCCTCAGAATCTTGTCAAGGTCTCTCTGTGCATTCACATTGCCATCGATAAAATGCAATTGTGTTTGTTGTCCGTAGTATATACAGTGGGGGAAAAAAGTATTTAGTCAGCCACCAATTGTGCAAGTTCTCCCACTTAAAAAGATGAGGCCTGTAATTTTCATCATAGGTACACGTCAACTATGACAGACAAAATGAGGAAAAGAAATCCAGAAAATCACATTGTAGGATTTTTAATGAATTTATTTGCAAATTATGGTGGAAAATAAGTATTTGGTCAATAACAAAAGTTTCTCAATACTTTGTTATATACCCTTTGTTGGCAATGACACAGGTCAAACGTTTTCTGTAAGTCTTCACAAGGTTTTCACACACTGTTGCTGGTATTTTGGCCCATTCCTCCATGCAGATCTCCTCTAGAGCAGTGATGTTTTGGGGCTGTCGCTGGGCAACACGGACTTTCAACTCCCTCCAAAGATTTTCCATGGGGTTGAGATCTGGAGACTGGCTAGGCCACTCCAGGACCTTGAAATGCTTCTTACGAAGCCACTCCTTCGTTGCCCGGGCGGTGTGTTTGGGATCATTGTCATGCTGAAAGACCCAGCCACGTTTCATCTTCAATGCCCTTGCTGATGGAAGGAGGTTTTCACTCAAAATCTCACGATACATGGCCCCATTCATTCTTTCCTTTACACGGATCAGTCGTCCTGGTCCCTTTGCAGAAAAACAGCCCCAAAGCATGATGTTTCCACCCCCATGCTTCACAGTAGGTATGGTGTTCTTTGGATGCAACTCAGCATTCTTTGTCCTCCAAACACGACGAGTTGAGTTTTTACCAAAAAGTTCTATTTTGGTTTCATCTGACCATATGACATTCTCCCAATCCTCTTCTGGATCATCCAAATGCACTCTAGCATACTTCAGACGGGCCTGGACATGTACTGGCTTAAGCAGGGGGACACGTCTGGCACTGCAGGATTTGAGTCCCTGGCGGCGTAGTGTGTTACTGATGGTAGGCTTTGTTACTTTGGTCCCAGCTCTCTGCAGGTCATTCACTAGGTCCCCCCCGTGTGGTTCTGGGATTTTTGCTCACCGTTCTTGTGATCATTTTGACCCCACGGGGTGAGATCTTGCGTGGAGCCCCAGATCGAGGGAGATTATCAGTGGTCTTGTATGTCTTCCATTTCCTAATAATTGCTCCCACAGTTGATTTCTTCAAACCAAGCTGCTTACCTATTGCAGATTCAGTCTTCCCAGCCTGGTGCAGGTCTACAATTTTGTTTCTTGTGTCCTTTGACAGCTCTTTGGTCTCAAATACTTATTTTCCACCATAATTTGCAAATACATTTATTAAAAATCCTACAATGTGATTTTCTGGATTTTTTTTTCTAATTTCGTCTGTCATAGTTTACGTGTACCCATGATGAAAATTACAGGCCTCTCTCATCTTTTTAAGTGGGAGAACTTGCACAATGGGTGGCTGACTAAATACTTTTTTCCCCCCACTGTATCTGTCTGCCCATACCATAACCACACCGCCACCATGGGGCCGTCTGTTCACAACGTTGACATCAGCAAACCGCTAGCCCACACGACACCATACATGCTGTCTGCCATCTGCCCGGTACAGTTGAAACAGTGATAAATCCCTGAATAGCACATTACTCCAGCGAGCCAGTGGCCATCGAAAGTGAGCATTTGTCCACTGATGTCGGTTACGAAGCCGAACTGCAGTCAGATTAAGACCCTGGTGAGGACAAGCACGCAGATGAGCTTCCCTGAAATGGTTTCTGACAGTTTGTGCAGAAATTCTTCGGTTGTGCCAACCCAGTTTCATCAGCCGTCTGGTCTCAGATGATCCCGCAGGTGATGAAGCCGGATGTGGAGGTCCTGGGCTGGTGTGGACATTCCTGCAGTCAGCATACCAATTGCATTCTCCTTCAAAACATGAGACATCTGTGGCATTGTGTTGTGTGACAAAACTGCACATTTTAGAGTGGCCTTTTATTGTCCCCAGCACAAGGTGCACCTGTGTAATGATCATGCTGTTTAAGCAGCTTCTTGACATGCCACACCTGTCAGGTGGATGGATTATTTTGGCAAAGGAGAAATGCTCTCTAAAAGGGATGTAAACAAATTAGTGATTTTTGTTGTTGCGAAATAAGCTTTTTGTAAATATTTCAGCTCATGAAACATGGGACCAACACTTCACATGGTGCATATATTTTTGTTCAGTATAAATAGTTTTTATGTGACTCCCTGTTTAAATAAAGGTTAATAAAGTAGTGAAAAAAATTATATAGCGATATTGTCAAAACAATACATAGTCAGAAATAATATATTTAACTGTATCGATTTCTCCCCCCCATCACTATCTGGATCCTAACCTCTAACCATAGCCTCCTCTAAAGGACATTTTCCCTAACCCCAAGACCAAGCTTGAACAACATTTCCACTTCTGAAAGGGATCATAGATTTATCATAATTCATAGATCTATCACAAATATAATATTGTTAATCAACCAGTTGATGAATGGAAATGTCAGAATGGCTTACCTGCTGAATCATTTTTGGATTTGGAGAGTTTTTCATCAGAATCCTCACTGAAACAAAAAACAACAATTGAGCAACAAGATACACACCAAGTCTGCTTTTTAATAGAACCACCAAATCTTGAGTTGAACGCCCTCAACTCTTATTTCTAAATCATGCATGATGCCAATGGAAGATGTTCCCTGAAGTTTGAGTCAAGATTCAGCCTTGTGCTGCGGTTCTCTGGGCTCACCTGTCCTCCTGAGAGTTAGGATTCAGCCTTGTGCTGCTGTTCTCTGGGCTCACCTGTCCTCCTGAGAGTTCTTTGATCGCTTGCGCTTCACCTCGCGAGGAGCCGCACGAGGCTTCTTAGGCTTGTCGGAGTTCTTCCCATACTCCTCATCTACAAGGGAAGGAAAAAAGGGGTTAAACACACAGTTTACAGGGGAGAGGGGTTGCAGTTGCACACACAAACTCTCGCTCTCTCACCTGCGTCATCAGACTCCTGGAATTGTGAGTAATTCACCACCTTCTTGTTCCTGTGAAGTAAACACAAACAGAGATTTCCTCTCCTGTTTATAGTCGGTAGGATGAGGACTGTTGTCGTAGGACAAAACATGCAGAAATAATAATCATCGTCATCATCATGACAGCCTTTCACTAACAGTTACATGCTGTCAGGGGGAGTTAACACTTTACCCCCCATCCGTAGCAAACATAGCTGATTAAACGAAAAAATTAAACTGAAGTTCATGATTAGTTCGTTATTGGAGCCAGTTGTGTTAGCTGTGACACCAATCAGCCCCTCCAGGATTGGAGTTGCCCATCCCTGAAATAGGGTACAAGTCAATAGTCTAACGTGGCTTCCTCTCCTTCATCTGCACCGATCAACACAGAGGGTGGATGAAAGCTATTTGGAGGACAGGGCTCTAAGTGCGACCATTTTGGTCACATATTTCTGTGCAAACCTGTAATTTTAATTTGGGAGCACCAGTTATCAGCCAGAGTATAATTGTTTTAATGATTTGGCGTTGCTGTACCGCTTTTTCAGAGTGCGCTATATAAAAATTAAGATTCATGAAAAAGATGCATTACTACACAGAGAACTGCTTGTCTCTAGCCCAAACCGTTCAAAAGTTGTGACCATATTATCTGCGCTACGTTTTGCTGGATGCTTCGCCGTTGGTGGGCCGCATTTTACATTCATAAACCATTTAACTTTTTTTAGTCCTTTAGCAGACGCTCTTATCCAGAGAGACTTACATGAGCAATTATGGTTAAGTGCCTTGCTCAAGGGCACATATTTTTTCCCCACCTAGTCGGCTCGGGATTCGAACCAGCGACATTTTGGTTACTTGTCCGACACTATTAACATCTAGGCTACCTACCACCCAGGTAAACCATGTTGCGGGCCGTTAACACCTTGTTCAGTCATGACGTTACCTCATTAGCTGGCTAACAACCTGGCAACTTTAGCAGTATATCCAAACATTTGGGGGCACAGAAAGAATGTTAAAAGGACAGCTTCTTCAGGAGATCAAATGATCATAGCAATGAATGAATTGCATGTCATCACACCCAAACGTGACATTCTTAAAGAGACAGTGCACAATTTTCAATGCATTTCGATAGGAAACAGGGCAAAATTCTATCCTCCTGATTCCTGCTTAAAAGCAAAAACCAAAGCAGGAAGTACCAGTGACTCGCTCAAAACGAAAGTGGTCAGATGATGCGAATGCTACGCTACAGGACTGTTTTGCTAACAGACTGGAATATGTTTCGGGATTCATCCAATGGCATTGAGGAGTATACCACAGTCACCGGCTTCATCAATAAGTGCATCGACGACGTCATCCCCAAAGTGACCGTACGTACATATCCCAACCAGAAGCCATGGATTACACCGGCTCTGACGCTCATTGGATGTGAACTTGCAAACTATTACGGACTACAAAGGGAAACCCAGCCGCGAGCTGCACAGTGACACGAGTCTACCAGATGGGCTAAATGCCTTTTATGCTCGCTTTGAGGCAAGCAACACTGAAGCATGCATGAGAGCAAGACCTTTAAACCAGTCAATATTCACAAGGCCGCGGTGCCAGACGGATTACCAGGACATGTACTCAGAGCATGCAAAGGACCAACTGGCAAGTGTCTTCACTGACATTTTCAACCTCTCCCTGACCGAGTCTGTAATACCTACATGTTTCAAGCAGACCACAATAGTCCCTGTGCCCAAGAACGAGAAAAGGTAACATGCCTAAATGAATACCACCAACGTCGTTAGCTATGAAGTGCTTTGAAAGGCAGGTCATGACTCCAACACCATCATTAAGTTTGCTGGCAGGTCTGATCACCGGCAACGATGAGACAGCCTATAGGGAGGTGGTCAGAGACCTGGCAGTGTGGTGCCAGGATAACAACCTCTCCCTCAACGTGAGCAAGACAAAGGAAACAAGCCCTTATTCACATCAACAGGGCTGTAGTGGAGCAGGTTGAGAGCTTCGAGTTCCTTGGTGTCCACATCACCAACAAGCTATCATGATCCAAACACACCAAGACAGTCGTGAAGAGGACACGACAACGCCTATTCCCCCTCAGGAGACTGAAAAGATTTGTCATGGGCCCCCAGAAAGTTATACAGCTGCATAATCGACAGCATCCTGACCGGTTGCATCAATGCCTGGTATGGCAACTGCTCGGCTTCCGACCGTAAGGCGCCAACAGAGGGTAGTGTGTGCGGTCCAATACATCACTGGGGCCAAGCTACCTGCCATCCAGGACCTCTATACTAGGCGGTGTCAGAGGAAGGCAAAAAAAAGTGTCAAAGACTCCAGTCCCCCAAGTCATAGACTGTTCTCTCTGCTACTGCACGGCAAGCGGTACTGGAATGCCAAGTCTAGGTCCAAAAGGCTCCTTAACAGCTTCTACCCCCCAAGCCATAAGACTGCTGAACAATTAATAAAATGGCCACCCGGACTATTTACATTAACCCCCCCCTGTTTTTACACTGCTGCTACTCGCTGTTTATTATCTATGCATAGTCACTCTACCCCTACCTACATGTACAAATTACCTCGACTAACCTGTACCCCCGCACATAGCATGTGGTCCTCTGTAGCTCAATTGGTAGAGCATGGCGCTTGTAACGCCAGGGTAGTGGGTTCGATCGCCGGGACCACCCATACGTAAAAATGTATGCACACATGACTGTAAGTCGCTTTGGATAAAAGCGTCTGCTAAATGGCATATTACTATTTACTATTGTCTTAATAATTTTATTGTGTTACTTTTTACTTTATTTAATAAATATTTTCTTAAAACTGCATTCTTGGTTAAGGGCTTGTAAGTAAGCATTTCACGGTATGGTCTACACCGGTTGTATTCGGCGCATGTGACAAATACAACTTTTGTATTAGTAAAGTTGTTTTTGGATTATAAATTGTGCTCAAGGTTTCCAAAAACGTATCACAATCGAGGATTTTAGATCGAACGTTTCACAATTTGATCAATTCCCCTCAGCGAATCAAAAGAAAGATTCAATGACTTCAATGTAATGTAGAGTCAGAAGGGCAAAGATGGACCCAGATTAGACAAACATAACTCTAGGAACCACACCCGGTTCATATAAGATGCCCAACTCTGTACGGTTCTTCTCATCTCATGCAGCCAACGCAATGTATTTCCAATCATTCCAAATCAAGGCGCAACAGGATTTCATCCACTTCAGTTCCCTCTATTCCGCCACACCCCCAAACACACTCAGCCATCAATCATGCATCAGCAGTATGCGTTTTGTTTTTAAAGTTCCCTCACACAGATGGGGCTAGTTTCTCTAGTAAACTGGATGCTCGTGTCTCACTTCTTCAGTTTCAAGGGCTCATTTGGGAAAGTGGATGAGTGGAATGGGTTAAAACACACACTACAGACCAGTGCTGCAGGTGACACACAGCTGACCACAGGCAGGTGCTAAATGTAATACACACCTTCAGAGCTGTGATGTAATACACACACACAGGCATGAGGCATACATAACCTATATACATTTACATTTTAGTCATTTAGCAGACGCTCCTAACCAGAGCGACTTAGTTAGTGAGTGCATACATTTTCATACTGGCCCCCCGTGGGAAACGAACCCACAACCCTGGCGTTGCAAGCGCCATGCTCTACCAACTGAGCTACACGGGCCTACAGTGGTCTTGCTCTCGTATACACACACATCCTTCTATTTTCCCATCCCCCTGACCTCCTAACACACACTAAAGTGATTGGAAACATTGTCTGTAATAGTAATTATAGGCTACCATAGTACCACATATGGTTAATTTAATTTTTTATTTAACCTTTATTTAACCAGGTAGGCCAGTTGAGAACAAGTTCTCATTTACAACTGCGACCTGGCCAAGATAAAGCAAAGCAGTGCGATAAAAAACACAGAGTTACATATGGGACAAACAAAAACGTACAGTCAAAAATAGAAAATCTATATACAGTGTGTGCAAATGTAGTAAGTTATGGAGGTAAGGCAATAAATAGGCCATAGTGCAAAATAATTACAATTTAGTATTAACACTGGAGTGTTAGCTGTGCAGAAGATGATGTGCAAATAGAGATACTGGGGTGCAAATGACCAAAATAAATAACAATATGGGGATGAGGTAGTTGGGTGGGCTAAATACAGATGGGCTGTGTACAGGTGCAGTGATCGGTAAGCTGCTCTGACAACTGATGCTTAAATATAGTGAGGGAGATAAGTGTCTCCAGCTTCAGAGATTTTTGCAATTTGTTCCAGTCATTGGCAGCAGAGAACTGGAAGGAATGGCGGCCAAAGGAGGTGTTGGCTTTGGGGATGACCAGTGAGATATACCTGCTGGAGCGCATATTACGGGTGGGTGTTGCTATGGTGACCAATGAGCTAAGATAAGGCGGGGATTTTCCTAGCAGTGATTTATAGATGACCTGGAGCCAGTGGGTTTGGCGACGAATATGTAGTGAGGGCCAGCCAACGAGAGCATACAGGTCACAATGGTGGGTAGTATATGGGGCTTTGGTGAGAAAACCCTACCCCACCCCCACAAAAAATAAGAAAATAAGAAAACATAAAACAAATGAAAATTAAAAATATACTCAAAAAATTAAAATAAATAAATTGGTAAAGTGGTTGTCCCACTGCCTATTATAAGGTGAATGCACCAATTTGTAAGTCGCTCTGGATAAGAGCGTCTGCTAAATGACGTAAATGTAATGTAAAACGGATGGCACTGTGATAGACTACATCCAATTTGCTGAGTAGAGTGTTGGAGGCTATTTTGTAAATAACATCGCCGAAGTCAGTATAGTATAGTCAGTTTTACGAGGGCATGTTTGGCAGCGTGAGTGAAGGAGGCTTTGTTTTGCGAAATAAGAAGCTGATTCTAGATTTCACTTTGGATTGGAGATGCTTAAAGTGAGAAGGAGGAGTTTACGGTCCAACCAGACACCTAGGTGTTTGTAGTTGTCCACATATTCTAAGTCAGACCTGCCGAGAGTAGTGATTCTAGTCGGGCGGGCGGGTGCAAGCAGCGTTCGATTGAAGAGCATGCATTTAGTTTTACTAGCGTTTAAGAGCAATTGCAGGCTACGGAAGGAGTGTTATGGCATTGAAGCTTGTTTGGAGATTTGTTAACACAGTTTCCAATGAAGGGCCAGATGTATACAAAATGGTGTCGTCTGCGTAGAGGTGGATCAGAGAGTCACCAGCAGCAAGAGCGACATCATTGATATACAGAGAATAGAGTCGGCCCGAGAATTGAACCCTGTGGCACCCCCATAGAGACTGCCAGAGGTCCAGACAACAGGCCCTCCGATTTGACACATTGAACTCTATCTGAGAAGTAGTTGGTGAACCAGGCGAGGCAGTCATTTGAGAAACCAAGGCTATTTAGTCTGCCAATAAGAATGCGGTGATTGACAGAGTCGAAAGCCTTGGCCAGGTCGATGAAGACAGCTGCACAGTACTGTATTTTATCGATTGCGGTTATAATATAGTTTAGGACCTTGAGCGTGGCTGAGGTGCACCCATGACCAGAGGTATGGTGGGATTCATAATGGTCGGTGATCTGTTTGTTAACTTGGCTTTCAAATACTTTCGAAAGGCAGGGCAGGATGGATATAGGTCTGTAAATGTGCTAGTGGGAGCAAGGGAAGTTAGGGCAATAAACGCTTTTACAAACGCAGGCCCTGTCGCCACCGTGAAGACACATAGGCCGAAAGACAAAGCCCTGACCACCACTAGAAAAGCGATCGTCATGAGCTCAAACGAACCCCCCCCTCCCAAAAAAAATATCGAGGGACCCATGCATTACCTGGAAAAAACGGGAGCAAGAGGGGCAATTATCGACGCCACATTGCTACTTAGTTGCAATATCGGTTACATAGTTTGCGGTTACAATGTTGCAACAGTCGCTTCCGATTATAAGTTACATTTTAATAACAACCATCGTCCATTTGTGTTTATCTTGCGAAATAGCTGATTTTCTTCGCTCAAATGCGACCCTCTCGGTCTTTTCAGGTAGCGAAGAGCTAGGCGTGGGGGGTGGGGTGACTTCTAAAGCCATTCCGCCCCCCTGCTATCAGTGAAAATGTAGTTCCTCTGCTCTCCCTTTCTCGTACCGCGTTTTCACTCAAAACCAACAGGTTGCCGTCGCCCCTTCCACATTTCATTGTTCCCTAATAAGACCATAGAATATATAAGACAATTGCGTTTCAATGGTGGATAGCCTACTTGGAGTAGTGTAGACGTCGCTAGGCTGCGTGCTAATAAGATCACATCCCATGAGCCGATGTCCACCGACAGTCCTGGTTTTTATTAGCGTTTCAGAGGCTCCCGTGGATGAATGGGTAGCCATATTCCCCAGGCTGGTCTACCTCCCCTCACACACAAAATACCATGACATACCACATTCCAGGGACACATAAAACCAAGGTAAATACAACTGAAACATAAGGGTAGCGCACCAAATGATACTCGAGTTGGATCGGTTTTCTAGGCATGATTCACACCAGATGCACGCACACTCGCCAAGGCGCGCGCAATACAGGCATTTTCACCCCGCCATGGCGAATGAACAGTCCACATTGCAAGGATTCATGCTAGCAAGTGCGTGCACAAGGAGAAAAAAAAACATTTACATAAATGTTTCATAAAATAAACGGAACTGTGGCCAAAACCACAACATGGTAGAGACGTACGTGTCTCCTGTAAAGGCAGCGTGCACGCCGTACTGCCTCAGCGAAGGACATATTAGAAAAACGTACCTCACTGGTCTTGACATTTTGCAGAAATACTGTAGAGGTTAAGAATGTAAGAAAGGGGAAATGAAATCCAGTGAAATAAAAATGAAATCGTCCCGCTCTGCAACTCCAAAGGGCGCAACGAAACGTTCCAACGCCTGAGCTACTGCGTAAAACGAAAAATACGGGAACTAATTTCTTTTCCAAACGCGATTTTAGTTTAAATTTTACCTTCGGCTACTCAAAATGGTGAATAAAACAAACTGAAACTGCAGCATGTGCGCAACCTAACTGATTGGCTCTAAGGCGGGCTCTTGGCACAGAGGACCGCCCATCCTCGCTGCTGAAAGGAGAGCATCAACACTCCAAAGCTTCGATTGGGCAGTTTGAATTATGATTTCCTTTTTGGTTGGAAATTCTAGTTGGTCATCAAACCCAGTGGTTCAACCCATTTACCCTCCCCCCTTTCAAGGATAGGTTGAGACAGCACTGCTAAGAAAACAAAAAGAGGCCCTCAGTGTGGATGCAAGTTGCCGGAGTTTGTGTCCGAAATGACCGCAATGTAACTTTCTGTTGGAAATGATGCGCGGCCAGCATAGTACTTACATGAATGGCTATAGTAGGCAATGCATATTCATTTGTCATATATTTTCCACTGAAGGGGGCTTGTGGTCCTGACACTGTACGTATCCTCAGGCACCCCCAGGCAGCCATTCCCAGGCAACAGAATTGGCCTACCTGGTAGATCTAAGTTGCTAAATGAATTGCACAGAAGACAGTCAGGTATAAATGTTGTTCTACAGTCTGAAAAAGTGAACATTCATAGCCTCCTCACCAATATCATAATGTCCAAACAATAATCTGATGTGAAATGCAAAGAATATTTAAACAGAAAAATGTGTCAGGTTTGACATCTATAGTTTCTCCCTGTCAATATACTGAGTAGCCCTTTCATAGACAGTAATGCTAAACATATGCCGTATATTCACTAACCTGTCTGCCGACCAGGGCAAATGCACAGACACTGCTCCGAAGCCCAGTCTAAACGTAAATAAGTTTAGGCAGAACAGTTTTGGAAACATTTGGAACTTAACTTTCATATCGATGAGTAATAATAATACAAAATAATGTTGAACTACTACACATTTTTAAAGGGTTAGGGTTCCCACAAGGCCATGTTTCCATGTTACAGCGCTTGTGTATGGAAGACGGAGGCGACCACCTGATTTAATTAGCTACAGTGCCTTCAGAAAGTATTCACACCCCTTGACTTTTTCCAAATATTGTTGTGTTACAGCCTAAATTTTAAATGGATTAAATTGATATTTTGTGTCACTGGCCTACACACAATACCTAATAATGTCAAAGTGGAATTCTGTTTTTAGAATTGTTTACAAATTAATAAAAAATGAAAAGCTGAAATTTCTCGAGTCAATAAGTATTCAACCCCTTTGTTATGGCAAGCCTAAATAAGTTCAGGAATAAAAATGTGCTTAACAATTCACATAATAAATTGTATGGACTCACTCTGGGTACAATAATAGTGTTTAACATGATTTTTGAATGACATCATCTCTGTACCCCACACATACAATTATCTGTAAGATCCCTCGGTCGAGCAGTGAATTTCAAACACAGATTCAACCACAAAGACGAGGGAGGTTTTCCAATGCCTCACAAAGAAGGGAACCTATTGGTAGATATAATAAATAAAAGGCAGACATTGAATATCCCTTTGAGCATGGTTAAGTTATTAATTACACTTTGGATGGTGTATTAATACACCCAGTCACTACAAAGATACAGACGTCCTTCCTAACTCAGTTGCCAGAGAGGAAGGAAACCGCTCAGGGATTTCAACATGAGGCCAATGGTGACTTTAAAACAGTTACAGAGTTTAATGGCTGTGACAGGAGAAAACTGAGGATGGATCAACAACATTGTAGTTACTTTATAACACTAATGTGGTGAAAAGAAGGAAGACTGTACAGAAGAAAAATATTCCAAAACATGCATCCTGTTTGCAATAAGGCACTAAAATAAAACCGCAAAAATGTTGGCAAAGAAATTAACTTTATGTCCTGAACACAAAGCGTTATGTTTGGGGCAAATCCAACTCAACACATCACTGAGTACCCCTCTTCATATTTTCAAGCATAGTGGTGGCTGCATCCTGTTATGGGTATGCTTGTCATCAGCAAGTACTAGGGAGTTTTTTTAGGATAAAAAGAAAGGAATAGGGCTAAATCCTAGAGGAAAACCTGGTTCGGTCTGCTTTCCAACAGACACTGGGAGACAAATTCACCTTTCAGCAGGACAATAACCTAACACACAAGGCCAAATATACGCTGGAGTTGCTTACCAAGACGACATTGAATGTTCCTGAGTGGCCTAGTTACAGTTTTGACTGGAAAATGACTGTCTAGCAATGATCAATAACCAACTTGACAGAGCTTGAAGAATTTTAAAAAGAATTATGTCCAGTTATTGTAAAATCCAGGTGTGCAAAGCTCTTAGAAACTTACCCAGAAAGACTCACAGCTGGAATCGCTGCCAAAGGTGCTTCTACAAAGTATTGACTGAGGAGTGTGAATACTTATGTAAATGAGATATGTATGAATTTATTTTTCAATCCATTTGCAATAATTGTAAAAAACATGTTTTTACTTTGTCATTATGGGATATTGTGGTAGATGGGTGAGAAAATAAATACATTTAATCCATTTTTAATTCAGGCTATAACACAACAACATGTGGAATAAGTCAAGGGGTATGAATACTTCCTGAAAGCACTGTATCTATAGCGTCTACGAACACCTGTGTGTAACAGAAGGACGCCAGAAACGTGTTGTAACTTTAAAATATTGTCGCTGCAACTGTGTTAAAACCGGTTAAAACATTGTACAGTACATTTATATTTCAAATGTATGAAATTATTTTGATGTGATATGAAATTACAGGGCTTTAAGTTTCTAGAACCGTATCATAATCGAGAATCGATTCACGTTTAGATGAAGTATTTGGCTGTTTTGGCTGCCAGAGCTAGTCTACCTTTGAACATAACACATAAGGTCCTCGGCTTTAACAGTACATTCTTGGCCTATATACTGAGCTGATGGACATGGGCTATTCCCACACTAAATACCTTCATGTTATATTGATGACAAGACAATACAGCCATGAGGGGCGCGCTATTCTGGAACAATCTTTATTTAAAAAAATGTCCTGCTGTTTAGTCATATGCTTTTCTTTGTTTACAAAAATCCTTTAAATTTGAAAATATTGTCTTATGATGAATGAAAGGATTGTGCTGAGTCCTATTAGAATATGTATGTTGTATTTCTTTCACAGTTGTTTTTCTCCCTCCACAGTCAAGTGAGCAGCTGGAACCATTGTGGACCTCCAAGGACATGAATCCATTCATCTATTCAAGGCCTCTATTACCTGCATTTAGCCTATGCTACACTGCCCCAAGAGAGCAATGGTAATGAAAATGTAATTCATTTCAATAGAGAACATTAGAATATGAATGAAGTGTAGGCCTACTCCACTCCACTGGAACCAGTGGAAGTATAGAAGTCTGTTGTAAAGTCATACCATTATCAGACAGTCTGAGTGAACCCCTGCTCTTTCTCCTTTCATTCCTCTAACCTCTGGTGTCAATCATTAATGTGAACCAGTCATGGACGAATCTGAGATAGGCAATTAATTATGTCAAATAGAGATTAATTACCCACAGCTAGATCTTGACAAAAAACTAGAGCTAACACAGGCGCTTAACAAAAACCTTTATTTTTGAGGCTGGTGTAATTTAAAGTCTGCCCCCACACATCTGCGGTAACTAAGAGTAGGCTTTGCTCAAATTGTAGGCTGGGTTCAGTGCTGGCTTGGAGAGGGAAGTGTTGTCAAAGAGCTGTGTGTGTGTGTGGGCGTGTGTGCATGAGTGTGTGCGCGCAATGTGTGTGCATATGAAATGTTTTCAGTTATGGTTTGAAGTCGTGTGGAGCTGAGAACTGGACTAAATTTAGAGCAGTGTTGATAGATATTATTAGAACTATGTAGTGAGCTGAGCATAACTGTGTAGAGATCCATGATTATGATACTGTGTACATGTATAAAATAACATTGTGAGCAATACAGGGTGAGCAATGCAACATTGACATTTTAAGTGTAGTATTGAATAAACAATGAATTCACTGATACATGACAAACATTGTGAGGTGTGTTACAGTCAGAGGCATTGTGTGGTGTGTATGGAAGGTGTGTACATGAGACCTGTGGATTGTAAATGTATGAGGTGAAGCAGCTTTAAAAATGCACGCTGTCTGTCTTCTCGAGTGTTCTGTGTGAGATCAGACTGAGCTCTGTCTCTCTGTGCTCAGGGCCGATACTGGAGTAAGGAGAAGACACGTTTCTATGGTAACCATGTGAGAGAGTTTCTCCCCTCTACATCCCTTCTTCTGCTTTCTTTCTCAATATTTTGCGATCGTAAGGCCTGCAGATTTCTCGGCGCGAAAACACAGACAAAAAAGATTGGAGGAATTGGTTTCGATGTTCAATGTAGCCAAGGTTGTTTAGAAGAAACAGTTTGGCACTCACCTTAGCAACATGCCAAAGCAGATATCTTTCAGTGTTTCAGCTTTTCAGTGAACGTCAGGTACATAGAAAAAGGAATTCATACTCTCTGCTACCTTGCCTTGCATCCATAGACATTTTATATAAATATACAGTACCAGTCAAAAGTTTGGACACACCTACTCATTCAAGGGTTTTTCTTTTCTTTTTACTATTTTCTACATTTTAGAATAATAGTGAAGACATCAAAACTATGAAATAACACATATGGAATCATGTAGTAACCACAAAAGTATTAAACAAATCAAAACAACTTTGCACACTCTTGGCAAATACATTTTGATTTGTTTAAAACTTTTTTGGTTACTACATGATTCCATATGTGTTATTTCATAGATGTGATGTCTTCACTATTATTCTACAATGTAGAAAATAGTAAAAATAAAGAAAAACCCTTGAATGACTAGGTGTGTCCAACCTTTTGACTGGTACTGCATATATATATATTTTTTTCTCCCGCTTTTTCTCCCCAATTTCGATCTTGTCTCATCGCTGCAACTCCCCAACGGGCTCGGGAGGCGAAGGTCAAGTCATGCGTCCTCCAAAACATGACCTGCCAAACCGCCTTTCTTAACACCCGTCCGCTTAACCCGGAAGCCAGCCGCACCAATGTGTTGGAGGAAACACCGTACAACTGACAACCGAAGTCAGCCTGCAGGCGCCCGGCCCACCACAAGGAGTCACTAGAGCACGATGAGCCAAGTAAAGCCCCCCAGGCCAAACCCTCCCTAACCCGGATGACGCTGGGCCAATTGTTCGCCGCCCTATGGGACTCCCGATCACAGCCGGTTGTGACACAGCCTGGGATCGAACCCGGGTCTGTAGTGATGCAGTGCCTTAGACCGCTGCGCCACTCGGGAGGCCCCTAGACATTTAATATATATCTTATCAGCCTCTATGGGTTCTTGAACTACCAGGAACAGCTACTCCATTTCAAGAACACTCTCAATTCCCTTTAACCTCAAATCAGTAACAGATTTAGGTCTGGAAAACCAGAGCAATCTCTGACATGAATGGAAGAAAGCCAGTTCCAAAGGCCAGGAATTTCCTACGCATGGACCAAGAGCTAGGTAAAGTGGCTAAGGACTGGAATTGAACCAGGCCAAAGTCACAGTGGAGCTGCTGGATGGATCAGTAATACATCTTTCCCTGTGTTGTACTGTCACTTAGTGGTTGAAGAATTATACTACACTCCATCCATATAACTGTCTGATCTTGTATGTGAATGTTCTTTTTTGAAGTTGAATTCACTTCACTATTAAACCACTCAGGAGCAGTGCAAGACTGCCATTGGCAAAAAAGCATAATCAAGTTTCTTCCATCCCGTAGCCTACAAAGATCTATCCTCAACTCAGCAAATTTGAGGATGCCCACGGCCAAATTCAAACTTTGATTGGGTTCATCGGTCTAAATGGGGAAATCTGATTCAACTGTTTGCTGACCTGAGAGGATTCTGGGTTCCCTGTTGATGAGCTTCAACTTGTCCTTCAACAACTTATATACGTGTCCTCCTGGTGCTCTTAAGACTGAGAGAAAGAGAGAGAGATAAAGAAAGAAAATGCTCAGGGCTAAATTCATATCCATGAATGAATTTCTTATTTAAAGACTTACCACATGCCTTCTGGCAGATACAGTTTTTTATCCTTTGCTTCCTCACTTTCTCTATTCTTGAGTTGCTCTGGGCGGTTCAGTGGAGGAGTGGACCCTACTTTAGGAGAGAGAGAGGGGGAGCGAGAGAGAGCCAGAGAGAGAAAGAGATAGATCGAGTTCTGTGTGTGTTTGTATTTGTCCCACAGAGAACTCTGCAGTTTGCTGCGTTCCGCTAGCTAGTGTTATGATGGGGATTGCTATTCTCGTCATGTCACCAGCTCTCCATTTAACCCTTCCATTCTAATTCTCATACCAATAAAAGCATGTGATATTCTTTGTTGAACATTTAAATAAATTGTATTCTAATGAACGACTGTGTGAGTTAAACCCCATATGAGAATGAGGCACATTCCAATTCTGTATACAATGGATGTGTAATAAGTTTTAATGGTTTTCAGGTTTTCTCTATTGAAGATAAGCATTTATTCAGAGATTCATCATCATCATCTTACCAACAACATGCTAATATATATATATATATGAAAGGTTTCACTTTGGTGGTTTAGGTACTCTGTTGTTCTGTGCATATTTGATCAACTACTGACCTTCCTTAGCCAAATCCCTTTTTAACTGCAGTAGTTTGATCTCTATTTGATGTTCTTTAATACTTAATGCATGAGTTACTGCCGTAGCTGCAATCCTGAAAGGAATCTAACTAAATGTCACTGATTGGTGTAAATCAATTTGAGGTACGTTTGAGATAGAAGTAATCATAACAGTCCACCATGCACTATGTACACACACACACACACACACACACACACACACACAAACACACCAGTCTCTAGTGGACACAGATTTGGCAGGTGTCATGGCTCTCTGGGTTTTGATAAGTGAGTGAGCTGGAGACTGGAGTGGCCTAATCAGACCACTGATGACTTCAGATGGCTCATTAAGACATGGGAAACACCAGCCTGACACCTACAAGCCCCCCCCCCCCACACACACACAGACACAATTCAGTCCCATTCAAAATCTTATTTTCCCTAACCCCTAACCCTAACCCGTACCCTTACCCTAACCCTAACCTTAACCCTAACCTTAACCCAAAAATCTAACCTTAACCCTAAACCTAACCCTAGCTCGTAACCCTAACCCTAAAACTAACCCTAGTTCCTAACCCTAACCCTAACCCTAAACCTAATTCTAACCCTAACACTAATTCTAACCTTAACCTTAAACCCCCTAGAAATAGCATTTCACCTTGTGGGGACCAACAAAATGTCCCCAGTTGGTCAAATGTTTGTTTGTTTACTATTCTTGTGGGGACTTCTGGTCCCCACAAGTATAGTTAAACACGTCCACACACACACGCACGCACGCACGCACGCACGCACACACACACACACACACACACACACACACACACACACACACACACACACACACACACACACACACACACACACACACACACACACACACACACACACACACACACACACACACACACACACAATTCAGTCCCATTCAAAATCTTATTTTCCCTAACCCCTAACCCTAACCCGTACCCTTACCCTAACCCTAACCTTAACCCTAACCTTAACCCAAAAATCTAACCTTAACCCTAAACCTAACCCCAGCTCCTAACCCTAACCCTAAAACTAACCCTAGCTCCTAACCCTAACCCTAACCCTAAACCTAATTCTAACCCTAACACTAATTCTAACCTTAACCTTAAACCCCCTAGAAATAGCATTTCACCTTGTGGGGACCAACAAAATGTCCCCAGTTGGTCAAATGTTTGTTTGTTTACTATTCTTGTGGGGACTTCTGTTAAACACGTCCACACACACACACACGCACGCACACACACACACACACACACACACACACACACACACACACACACACACACACACACACACACACACACACACACACACACACACACACACACACACACACACACACACACACACACACACACATACACACACACACACACACACACACACACACACACACACACACACACACACACACACACACACACACACACACACACACACACAACCCAGCTCACCTTGTAGCTCTACAGGCCACCCTTTAGGGCTTCATTTGATGACCACATCCTCCCTCCTGACTGATTAATACTCTGCCCATGATTTGATGAGTCATTTGTCATCCCATTAGCTGATTGGATAAGAGCTCCCTGTAATTGATTGGCTGTTTTGGGAGATTTGGTAATGACGCTGAGCTTATTTCTGTCCAATAAGCAGCTGCCTCTGACGGGTGATGGATGCCGTTCTGTTTACTCGCTGCTGTTTTGAGTTAATTTGCTCATTGGTAAAAATTAAGTTCCCATTATTTGGTTTGGTTTGTGCTTTGATAAATGTTCCGTCTTTGCTTCGTCTGCAAAGTTTCAGAGGAACAACAACTATAGGCTTAAAGAGAGTGAGTTTGTAAAAGCCAGCGGAAGATACTGTATCTGCCATGCACCGTCTATGAAAAGGAAGTCAAAACTGCATTTCTAGTGAATCCTGACTGTTTTTATAATGTTACACTCAAACACAAACATCTGAACACAGCATTTCTACAAACAGTCAAGATTAATTCTGTTAATTTCAGTACTATTGTTTTCATTGATATAAGAATATTCTAACACGATGCCTTCAGTAAAGAGGTTGAATTGACAGTAGGGGCTGCATGTGTTTTCTTCACAAATCCCCACTCACTCAGAGAACAGATTTGCTTACAGTCCTTCGGCTTGAATTGCAAATAAGTCCACTATTAATATTCAATCCTACCCCCCCATATGCTACTGTGTGTGCGTGTGTGTGTGTACAGAAAGAGGGAGCGGTAGGGAATTGGAGTGTATTTGATCAGACTCCCCATGGTACAGTGTGAAGTGCAGTATCAGGGGTTCAGATGTGGGACAGTCGATAAAACTGAGTGCACTGCCATTGTCTCAATTCATATTTGTCTTGCTTTTATCAGTATTTCACTAGGTGTATGAGGAAGTGTGAGCCGTTTTTTTGCTAGGTTAGTTGCAGTGGCTGAGACTGCATATTGGACTCATAATCCATAACTCTGCATCTTTTATTTGTATGTCCATTTGTGTGTGTGTGTACGCATGCATGCATTTGTTTGTGTGTGTGTGTGTGTGTGTGGGGGGGGGGGGGGGGGGGGGGGGGCACATTAACCAGTAAATGAACCCTAGTTGTTGAAAAGCTGACTGACACAGAAATCCCTGTCACTACCAACCTCTCGCTAAACCCAGGCATTTATCCCATTTACTCAAACACACACACACACACACACACACACACACACACACGCGTACAGTGCATTCACCAGCCAGTCACACTGTATTTCTCCCAGTGTGTCAGCAATAATCCAACACCTCCTATGCCCAATCCACGGGTGGGCAAGATTTAGCAGAAAATTATCATGGTTCTGTTGCTGGTGGTTAGAGTAAGTGTGTGTTGGTAGCATTTGTTTGGGTATGTGTGTGTTAGAGTGTGTGTCTGGTTTGTACACCTCTCCGGTCTCTAACCCATATGCTGCGTGGATCAATTGCTAGTCAACATGGTCCCAGAGACACACTCACGGCTGGTCTAATCCCTCTCCTGATTACATGGGGGATTGTAGGCTGCTGGACGGTTTGTTTTTCAACATCTGACCATCTGAACGAGGAGTGGAGGAGAAAAGTTATCTCCATGTGTTCCTGAGCTTGTAGAGGCATGGTCTGTCCTGTCTGTCTGTCTGTGTACGTGGGTGTGTATGTGTATTTTGCAGGATGTGTTGCATTTAACCCAGCTTCAGGGCTGTTTGAGTTCACGTCTCACCTCATGATGAGCACCTCAGCATCTCTCTTTTCCCCCTCTCCTCTCTTCTCCCCCTCTCCTCTCTTCTTGCTCTCCTCTCTTCTCTCTTCTCCCTCATTCCACGCTTGTTGAGGAGCTGTCATCTTTCCTACATGTCTGCAGGCATGGATCAAAGAGGGGCGGGGGTGGAGGGAGAGAGAAATAATGAAAGAGAGAGAGGGGGGAAAGAGAGGGAGTGTGTTTGTTTTTGGGGTGAAAGAGAGGACATGGTGGTTCTCTGACACAGATACAAACCAAGCAGCAGATGTGTACTGAAGAGGAGCTGCAGCTTCTATCAACCTGTTCCTTTAACCCCTTCAGGAGAACCAACCACATGAAGCTGTCTGTTGTTGAATGTTCTGACTGATCCTGATTCATGACAGTGGGAAGCTAACACAGGTCCTTATGGAAATGTAGAGTTTAGGGATAAAATACTGAACTCCATTTCAACTGCTCTTTATTGGGAAACTTCAACAGAAAGACATGAAACAACCACACAAGTATGATCTTTGTTAAAAACAGTGTTGAGTTTTAAAAACAGAACAGAGCTTAAAAATATATAAACAACCCCCATCATCATCTATAGTGAACACTGGGGAAGAGAGGGAGGAGAGGGAGAGGAGGAGGATCCCTCAACTACAGTGGGGAGAACAAGTATTTGATATACTGCAGATTTTGCAGGTTTTCCTACTTACAAACAGTGGCGGCTCCTGAAAAAATTCTCAGGGGGGGCAATTTTTCTGATGATTTAGGTGACCTACACACATTTTTAAAAAGATATGTCCAGCAACAACATGAAGACAGGGGCAGCATATAAGTCAATACCAGAAGCATTTATTGACTGATCTCAAAAGTGTTGGCTTACCAGGGTTGGTGGAGCCCTCAGTTTCATCTTTGCCTCGCAAAGCTAACTCAAACACTCCGCAAAACTTCACACACTGGATTAGCCGGCTGAGGATGTGGCGGTTCTTGCTAATGTCGTAGTAAATATATTTGTTATAGTGAATATGGAATATGATATGTTGAGTAAAATGTTGTGCTAAGATCTATTTAGGTCAGGAGCTGGTTATAAGTTCTGTTCCTATCCAATAACAATGGACAAAAGGGTCCTATCTTGTCAGCCTTGTCAGTTTCAGTTCTCCAGTAAACTTGTGATTATCAACACTAACCTCATCGTTGTGGCGGCGGACAGCTAGCCTGTATCCCTCATCCAGTTGAGTGGGAATGTTCACTCTCCCCAAAGCAGACAATCTCAAACAGCTATCCATGTGGGTCTTTGACAGCTCATGTTTCTTAATCTTTCCTGAAAGATGGTGCATGTCCGTTACACACCAGTCGCTGTCCAAGCGGTGCTGTCTGCCGTGCCGCCTTCAGGGTGAAAGAGTAAGCAGGGGGTAGCAGAAGACTGCATTAGCTACATCGCAGCCTGCTAGCCAGGTTTTTCGTTCGTACCAATTTTTGGAAAATCCTCGGGTGTAGGACTTCCCCCCTTTAGTAGAAACCTGTTGAATTATTAAATTTGGTCTGGGAGGTCCTAATTGTTTCGTTGCCAATTTATCTTCATTTGTTCGCCGACAAAAAGGAACTTCTTTCAAAGACACAATCGAGTTGCACTGAAGCCTAGCCATTTTGATAGAAGTAGTGAATTGATTGACGCTGCTACCCGCTCTTTTCTTAGTTACGTTCATGGTTATATGTTACGTATGACGAAAGCGCGTAAGTGCAAGCCCTCAGAAACCCATAGAGATTGTATTGAAAGCTCTGATATTTGAAAAAAATAGATTTTACATGGGAGTCTATGACAGACTTCTGGGCGATTTTCAACCTGACTGAAATCGCCCCAAAAGGGGGGGGGGCCATTTGAAGCACGACTTTAGCCTGATTGGACATTTAGTGGCACTGTGGCAGATCAGACGTCTAGATTACAACACTGATAACTACTGTTGCCGTGATATAATTGATTAGAAAAAAAATCCCTTCCTTTTCCCGTTTGGCAGTGCGTCGCCCATATCGCCCTATTGAACACACCGCCCCTGCTTACAAAGCATGTAGAGGTCTGTAATTTTTATCATAGGTACACTTCAACTGTGAGAGACGGAATTTGAAACAAAAATCCAGAAAATCACATTGTTTGATTTTTAAGTAATTCATTTGCATGTTATTGCATGACATAAGTATTTGATACATCAGAAAAGCATAACTTAATATTTGGTACAGAAACCTTTGTTTGCAATTACAGAGATCATACGTTTCCTGTAGGTCTTGACCAGGTTTGCACACACTGCAGCAGGGATTTTGGCCCACTCCTCCATACAGACCTTCTCCAGATCCTTCAGGTTTCGGGGCTGTTGCTGGGCAATACAGACTTTCAGCTCCCTCCAAAGATTTTCTATTGGGTTCAGGTCTGGAGACTGGCTAGGCCACTCCAGGACCTTGAGATGCTTCTTACGGAGCCACTCCTTAGTTGCCCTGGCTGTGTGTTTCGGATCGTTGTAATGCTGGAAGACCCAGCCACGACCCATCTTCAATGCTCTTACTGAGGGAAGGAGGTTGTTGGCCAAGATCTCGCGATACATGGCCCCATCCATCCTCCCCTCAATACGGTGCAGTCGTCCTGTCCGCTTTGCAGAAAAGCATCCCCAAAGAATGATGTTTCCACCTCCATACTTCACGGATGGGATGGTGTTCTTGGGGTTGTACTCATCCTTCTTCTTCCTCCAAACACGGTGAGTGGAGTTTAGACCAAAAAGCTCTATTTTTGTCTCATCAGACCACATGACCTTCTCCCATTCCTCCTCTGGATCATCCAGATGGTGATTGGCAAACTTCAGACGGGCCTGGACATGCGCTGGCTTGAGCAGGGGGACCTTGCGTGCGCTGCAGGATTTTAATCCATGACGGCGTAGTGTGTTACTAATGGTTTTCTTTGAGACTGTGGTCCCAGCTCTCTTCAGGTCATTGACCAGGTCCTGCCGTGTAGTTCTGGGCTGATCCCTCACCTTCCTCGTGATCATTGATGCCCCACGAGGTGAAATCTTGCATGGAGCCCCAGACCGAGGGTGATTGACCATCATCTTGAACATCTTCCATTTTCTAATAATTGCGCCAACAGTTGTTGCCTTCTCACCAAGCTGCTTGCCTATTGTCCCGTAGCCCATCCCAGCCTTGTGCAGGTCTACAATTTTATCCCTGATGTCCTTACACAGCTCTCTAGTCTTGGCCATTGTGGAGAGGTTGGAGTCTGTTTGATTGAGTGTGTGGACAGGTGTCTTTTATACAGGTAACGAGTTCAAACAGGTGCAGTTAATACAGGTAATGAGTGGAGAACAGGAGGGCTTCTTAAAGAAAAAACGAACAGGTCTGTGAGAGCCGGAATTCTTACTAGTTGGTAGGTGATCAAATACTTATGTCATGCAATAAAATGCTAATTAATTACTTAGAAATCATACAATGTGATTTTCTGGATTTTTGTTTTAGATTCCATCTGTCACAGTTGAAGTGTACCTATGATAAAAATTACAGACCTCTACATGCTTTGTAAGTAGGAAAACCTGCAAAATCGGCAGTGTATCAAATACTTGTTCTCCCCACTGTATATAGCTTTGAGACATGAAGGATTCAGATGAACATTAATTATGTTCAGTAAACAAACAATGCTACAGCAGTCTGATGTTCCTCAGTGGGGGGCCATGGATGAGATGTTCATCTTGTTTCTCTCTTTATCCCTAAATGTATATTATTCACCCCTCCATAAAGCCTTGTTGAATCAACTGTTGAATTGAATTGAATAGAGCAGGGTTGCCCAACCCTGTTTTTGGAGAGCTACTCTCCTGTAGGTTTTCGCTCCAACCCCAGGTGTTACTAACCTGATTCATCTTATCAACCTGCTAATTATTAGAATCAGGTGTGCTAGATTAGGGTTGGAGCAAAAGCCTACAGGACGGTAGCGCTCCAGGAACAGGGCTGGGCATTCCTGGAATAGAGCAAAGGCAGGGTTGTATTTGGGTAGAATGTGAGAAAGCGAATGAAATGTTGTGTTTGTGTAGTGGTCTTTGTTGCCACTAGGTGTCATCCTTGGATGTATCCACTGGAACTAAAGGACGATTTCCCATATCCGACTGACCTGGAACAGTGATAAAATCACAGCTGCAAGGATGTTACCTACTCTAGGAACATACAGGGACTGAAGTTGTTATGAAGAGGAATGGTAAGAGCACTTTTGATATTGGAAGGGGTGTAGTCGTATTGTGTAGCTACCAAATGTCACATTTCAATAGAGAAAGTACAATCAAATTCCTCCTGAAATTAGGCCAAAGGATCAATATAGTGAATGATTGCTGTACCTTGAATAAGGACTGATTATTCAATATGTACTAAAAAGGAGGATACAGGGAGAAGTTTTAGTTGTACTGTATTAGCAAAACATGGAATAGACGAAAACAGATGCAGAAAGAGGAAAGAAAAATCGTTCCTTCATCTGGTGCTCAGGGTTAGCCCCAAGCTCTCTCCAGGCTATCGTAGGGTGGCTGAGTTAGCAAAGATGTCACATTTAGCCTTACACAAACTCACACAGTTTGACAGTCAGCTAGCACACTAGAGCTAGGGCAAAAAGGATGTAAAAAGTACAGTATTACTGTAGAAATCAGTGTGTGTCCAATATAAGACTACTATGTCTTCTATCCCTATACAGATATGTATACCATAGTAAACAATGGATATGTATAAGGTGAGTGAATCTGGGCTGATATCCCTGTACCACACAGCTGCTCTCTCCTGGGAGATGAGTATGGATCCCAGACACGTCCTGTTTACACTCTAGGTGTGTGTGTGTGTGTGTGTGTGTGTGTGTGTGTGTGTGTGTGTGTGTGTGTGTGTGTGTGTGTGTGTGTGTGTGTGTGTGTGTGTGTGTGGAGTCACAATCCATCTCCACTCTCCTGGAGTGTGTGTTATTATAAATGGCCTCTTCCACAGATTACATCATCCCAGTGTGTGTTCATGTCCATGTGTGTGTGTGTGTGTGTGTGTGTGTGTGTACGTGTGTGTGTCTGTGTGTATGTGTGTGTGTGTGTGTGTGTGTGTGTGTGTTTCATGAATGTGTGAGCAGCTGCCACAGGAGCAGACAGGACAGGTAGGTAGGTCAAGGTTAAATGAGATGAGGAGGGAAACAGAAGGGACAAGGACTCCTCTTTTAACTATCATACCCTGTTCTCTCTCTCTCTTTATATTTGTCTTCCTTACCCTTTGTTTTTCCATTTACCTCTCCCTGCCTCTCTAGTCTTTTTCTTTCGCTCTCTATTCCATTTTTTCTCCCTCCCCCACACATACATTAAACCATCATTAACACAATCTTCAAATAAATAAACAATTCCTGAGCAGATCATGCCCCCGCTCTCTCCATCTCCACAGTTAATTGTTTAAAAAAAACTCAAACAGGCAGCATCAGTCTGTAAGGTATCTCTCTCTCTCTCTCTCTCTCTCTCTCTCTCTCTCTCTCTCTCTCTCTCTCTCTCTCTCTGTGTGTGTGTGTGTGTGTGTGTGTGTGTATGTGTCGTGTAGAGAGCACAGAGTGCCCTGTATTGAGCTGCTCTCTCTGCATGTTTACCTAGGCAATTACACTGTGATTATGTCTCCCTGCATCCCTAGACTGTGTGTGTGTATGTGTATAGACAGGCATGCACATATACAGGACTTCGATCTCTCTCAGTTCACATAGACTGCATGTGGAAGGTTTGATAGTTACTCAATTGGAGAGGAACATGAGGAGTGCGGAAATTGAAAAGATAATTCTCATTTGCTCAATACAAATACAAATAAGGCCTGTCAGAACAACTGTCATACCTTCACTATACTCAAAACAGTCACATCGTAGGAACCAGAAGGAATTACAAGTCAACATAACAGACACTCTCCATCATGTCAAAGTTGAAGTGATACTTCTACTTCTAAACCAGGAAACATTCATGAAGACCAAGTTCTGTCAACAAGCTTTAAATAACCAGATACATACATTAGTTTAGCTATCAGATTCAGTTATCACATTTAGTTCAGTGTGCTGGAACTCGCACTAGGAGGAGGAGCAGCCCTTATTTTGTCTGCAGATCTATTATAGGCAGATAGGACTCTACCATGTACAGTGCCTTCAGAAAGTATTCACACCCCTTGACTTTTTCACATTTTGTTGTGTTACATACAGCCTGAATGTAAAATTGATTAAATTGTGATGTTGTGTCACTGGCCTTATTATTAATTAAAAATGAAAAGCTGAAACGTCTTGCATCAATAAGTATTCAACCCCTTTTTTATGGCAAGCTTACCTAAGTTCAAGAGTGAAAATTTGCTTAACAAGTCACATAATAAGTTACATGGACTCACTCTGTGTGCAATAATAGTGTTTAACATGATTTTGAATGGCTATCTCATCTCTGTACCCCCACATACAATTATCTGTAAGGTCCCTCAGTCGAGCAGTGAATGTCAAACACAGATTCAGCCACAAAGACCAGGAAGGTTTTCCAATGCCTCGCAAAGGGCACCTATTGGTAGATGGGTAGAAAAAAGCAGACATTGAATATCCCTTTGAGCATGGTGAAGTTATTAATTACACTTTGGCTGGTGTATCAATACATCCAGTCACTACAAAGATATAGGTGTCCTTTCTAACTCAGTTGCCAGAGAGGAAGGAAACCGCTCAGGGATTTCACCACGAGGCCAATGGTGACTTTAAAACAGTTACAGAGTTTAATGGCTGTGTTAGAAGAAAACTGAGGATGGATCCACAATAACCTAAATGACTGAGTGAAATAAAGGAACCCTGTACAGAATTAAAAATATTCTAAAACATGCATCCTGTTTGCAATAAGGCACTAAAGTAAAACTTGTTATCAGCAAGGACTAGGGAGTTTTGTAGGATAAAAATAAACAGAATATAGCTAAGCACAGTCAATATCCTAGAGGAAAACCTGGTTAAGACTGCTTTCCACCAGACACTGGGAGATGAATTCACCTTTCAGCAGGACAATAACCTAAAACACAATGTCAAATCTACACTGGAGTTGCTTACCAAGAAGACAGTGAATGTTCCTGAGTGGCCGAGTTACAGTTTTGACTTACATTTGCATGAAAATCTATGGCAATCACTGTCTAGCAATGCTCAACAACCAACAGAGGTTGAATTTTTTTTTTTTTCTCACACCAAATACAAACATACACATACGAACAACAACCTACAGACTCACACAAACATCTCCTCTGCCCAGACCGGTATGCTCACACCCCCATCCCTAGTGCCTGCATTACTGTTTGCCACATGGCCTGAAACTGCACCATTTTGTTTCTCTCCGTAGCCCACACACTTTCAATATTTAAATAATAAATCATTAGATTTTTCCAATATATTAATTATGGCGGACTGATTTCCAAGCTTTTAGTATACGTTTTTTCATGATGAGTGACGAGAAGAGAATAGTCCAACCCATCGGGTATCTCACTACACCCCCATATGCCATGTCTTGAAATATGCAGACAGGTGGATTAAAAGTACATTTACATTGTAATACTTCTGACAGCCAACTTTCTAGCTCTGCCCACAACTTCCGGACTTTATAGCATTCCCAGAAAGCATGGATTATTGAGTCATTACTAGTTTTACACTTAAGACATGACTCTGCAATTGTGCTGTAGAATTTGTGAATTTTGTCTCTTGTATAATGCATTCTATACATTAGCTTATACTGGATTAAGTGTACATTTTAGTTAACTGTAATTTAGTTAGTTATTTTGTTAGTTATGCTCCAACTTTCTTTTTAAGTCTTGGTTCCAATAGTTAATATTTTTTTCTAAGAGATTGTCAGTTGGATATGCTCTCTGCAAGGTTTTGTATATCTTCCCTATCATATGAACATCCTTTTATGACCAAATAAGATTCCCTCAAGGTTGCTCTGATGTCCAAAAGATTTCAAATCGAAATTGTGTGATATATAACTTTTAAGTTGCATGTGTTCGGTCAGTCCAAAATTACTTTTAATTCTGTCATGGAAATAAATGTGTAATAATTAATGTTCCTCTTACAAAGTCATTTATGCTTTCTATGCCTTTAGTTTTCCATGTGGACCAATTTATCGTGAATTCTGAAAAGCTGTCCAAGGATTGTTCCATAAGGTTGTGTTTTTAGGAAGTGATATTGGTTCTTGTAGAATACGTTTCATTTTCTTCCATATTGTTATAGTGTTCTTAAATATAACATTTTTAATGTTCTTAGCTTTATCCTTTGAAAACAGACACGTAAAAAGATTCTGGGGACGAGCATGCATTTATTTGGTAATACCAATTACCCCACCAAAGACATTTAAAAAAAAAGTATACTCAGTCATAACAGACTTCAATATGTACCCATTCAATATGTACACATTGTTCCTCTTTAGTGAATTTAACTATATGTAGCAAGTAAAAGCCTTTGGTAGAGAGTTGATACAATTCCATGTCTGGAAGGTTAAAACCACCCTCAGACTTAGGAAGATGTAAAACTTTCTTTTTTATTCTATGAATTTTATTTGCCGATATAAAGTCTGTTATGACCGAGTCTTTGGTGGAGTAAATGGTATTACCGAAAATAAATACCAAACTTTTGGCAGCCATGCCATTCTAAAGAGGTTTATTCTACCTGTAAGAGTTATGGGAAGATTATTCAATTTAATTAGATCTGCTTTCATATTGTTGAGTAATGGTTATAAAGTTATCTTCATATATTTGTTGTTTGTTGTCACTTATTAAACATCCTAAGAATTACATATTTTCTGTGGTCCACTTAAAAGATTGCTATAGATCGTGAGCTATTAATTTAATTTTTCCTATTGCCATTATTTCGTTTTTTTCCACGTACATTTTATATCCTGAGATTTCTGAGTATTCAAAAGTATGTGGACACCCCTTCAAATTAGTGGATTTGGCTATTTCAGCCACACCCGTTGCTGACGGTGTGTAGAATCGAGCACACAGCAATGCAATCTCCATAGACAAACGTTGGCAGTAGATTGGCCTTACTGAAGAGCTCAGTGACTTTCAACATGGCACCGTCATAGGATGCCACCTTTCCAATAAGTCAGTTTGTCAAAATTCTGCCCTGCTAGAGCTGCCCTGGTCAACTGTAAGGGATGTTATTGTGAAGTGTCTGTCCTCGGTTGCAACACTCACTACCGAGTTCCAAACTGCCTCTGGAAGCAACGTCATTACAAGAACTGTTCGTGGGGAGCTTCATGAAATGGGTTTCCATTGCTGAGCAGCCGCACACAAGCCTAAGATCACCATGCGCAATACCAAGCGTTGGCTGGAGTGGTGTAAAGCTCGCCGCCATTGGACTCTGGAGCAGTGGAAACGCGTTCTCTGGAGTGATGAATCACGCTTCTGGCAGTCAGACGGACAAATCGGGGTTTGGCGGATACCAGGAGAACACTACCTACCCCAAAGCATAGTGCCAACTGTAAAGTTTGGTGGAGGAGGAATAATGGTCTGGGGCTGTTTTTCATGGTTCGGGCTAGGCCCCTTTGTTCCAGTGAAGGGAAATCTTAATGCTACAGCATACAATGACATTCTAGATGATTCTGTGCTTTCAACTTTGTGGCAACAGATTTGGGAAGGCCCTTTCCTGTTTCAGCATGACAATGCCCCCGTGCACAAAGCGAGATCCATACTGAAATGGTTTGTCGAGATCGGTGTGGAAGAACTTGACTGGCCTGCACAGAGCCCTGACCTTAACCCCATTGAACACCTTTGGGATTAATTGGAATGCCGACTGCGAGCCAGGCCTAATCGCACAAAATCAGTGCCCGACCTCACTGATGTTCTTGTGGCTGAATGGAAGCAAGTCCCCGCAGCAATGTTCCAACATCTAGTGGAAAGCCTTCCCAGAATAGTGGAGGCTGTTATAGCAGCAAAGGGGGGACCAACTCCATATTAATGCCCATGATTTTGTAATGAGATTTCGACGAGCAGGTGTCCACATACTTTTGGTCATGTGGTGTACATTGTATGCATTTGAATAAAGACTGCCACTTAAGTACTGTGGTTGGTTTGTATTACCTAAATTAAATTAAAGTATAGTGGCTGGTTGGGGTCTACATGGGGTGAGTGGGTCCTCCAAGAGACTGAAATTGGATGAGTAGAGGCCCCACGCACACGTCAGATAAGTGTCTGATGCATTCCCAGTCACCCAATCCCCTGGATATAACCCCTCTCCATTCTCACCAAAAACCACCATTGAATCTTAGTTGTAATGTCAAACAAGTAATAATAATGACTCGTCATCCTTTCCTAATCTGTCCAGAATTTATTTTACAACAGGTTTACTAGTCATAACAAAAAGAAATACAATTACATTGTAGTATAATTAATTCCTTCTCTCTCTCTCTCCCAAACCAAATCCATCCCTCTCCACCACCCCTCCCTGTTCTCCTCCCTTTACTCCACCCAAGCCAAACTTAACCCCGCCTCCCATATTTACTCCCCCTTTCCCACCTAAGCCGAGCTTGTCTGACCCTCCCATCCTTACCCACCTTTGCCCCCCCAAGCCAAGCGTATCACCACCTCCCCTCCTTGCCCTCCCTTACCCACACAGGCCCAGTTTATCCCAACCTCCGGCTTTTCCCCCCTCTTTTCTCTCAGATACATTTACACCCCTCTATACATCCACCCACTCATCCATTCACACACAACATAATCCCAATGGCTCCGCACACCCATTCTCTCCCACCCTCCTACACATTTTCATATTCACCCTCCTTCACTCTCCCATTCATATGCACAGACACATACCCACACATACACCCACTGACACCCTCTCGCCCACACGCACACACACATATCCATAGAACAATTATTGACAATTATTTACTTATATGCTACATTTCCTCTTTTATAGTGTGTTTTCAGTGTCCATGTATCTCATTGGCATCAGTTCTATTGTTACTTCCAAGAGAATAACAGTTACTTGGGGACAGTAGAGTCTAGATTGTATTGAGGGGGAGGAATATTGTCTCAATTTACAATAAACTGGTCTTAGGCATCACTGTATGTAGCCTAGTGTGCTTGTCTGTCCTCAGGGCACTGGGCTCTCTTTAACTTCAGGGCTTCATCGATGCTTGTGAACTCCATTCTCTGGCGCTTACAGATTAATGTGCAAATATTGTACAATCCAAGTGTGCAAAGCTCTTAGAGACAGCTGTAATCGCTGCCAAATGACACATACATGTGAATACTTATGTAAATTAGATATTTCTGTATTTCATTTTCAATACATTTGCAAAAGTTTTCACTACTATGTGTAAATGAATGAGAGGGAAAACATATTTTTGAATTCAGGCTGTAACAACAAAATGTGGAATAGGTCAACGGGTACGAATACTTCCTGAAAGCACTGTAGTTGCTGTATACAGTGAGGGAAAAAAGTATTTGATGCCCTGCTGATTTTGTACGTTTGCCCACTGACAAAGACATGATTAATCTATAATTTTAATGGTAGGTTATTTGAACAGTGAGAGAGAATAACAAAAAAAAAATCCTGAAAAACGCATGTCAAAAATGTTATAAATTGATTTGCATTTTAATAAGGGAAATAAGTATTTGGCCCCTCTGCAAAACATGACTTAGTACTTGGTGGCAAAACCCTTGTTGGCAATCACAGAGGTCAGATGTTTCTTGTAGTTGGCCACCAGGTTTGCACACATCTCAGGAGGGATTTTGTTCCACTCCTCTTTGCAGATCTTCTCCAAGTCATTAAGGTTTTGAGGCTGACGTTTGGCAACTCGAACCTTCAGCTCCCTCCACAGATTTTCTATGGGATTAAGGTCTGGAGACTGGCTAGGCCACTCCAGGACCTTAATGTGCTTCTTCTTGAGCCACTCCTTTGTTGCCTTGGCCGTGTGTTTTTGTTCATTGTCATGCTGGAATACCCATCCACGACCCATTTTCAATGCCCTGGCTGAGAGAAGGAGGTTCTCACCCAATATTTGACGGTACATGACCCCGTCCATCGTCCCTTTGATGCAGTGAAGTTGTCCTGTCCCCTTAGCAGAAAAACACCCCCAAAGCATAATGTTTCCACCTCCATGTTTGATGGTGGGGATGGTGTTCTTTAGGTCATAGGCAGCATTCCTCCTCCTCCAAACACGGCGAGTTGAGTTGATGCCAAAGAGCTCGATTTTGGTCTCATCTGACCACAACACTTTCACCCAGTTCTCCTCTGAATCATTCAGATGTTCATTGGCAAACTTCAGCCCTGTATATGTGCTTTCTTGAGCAGGGGGAACTTGCGGGCGCTGCAGGATTTCAGACCTTCACGGCGTAGTGTGTTACCAATTGTTTTCTTGGTGACTATGGTCCCAGCTGCCTTGGGATCATTGACAAGATCCTCCCGTGTAGTTCTGCGCTGATTCCTCACCATTCTCATGATCATTGCAACTCCACGAGGTGAGATCTTGCATGGAGCCCCAGGCCGAGGGAGATTGACAGTTATTTTGTGTTTCTTCCATTTGCGAAAAATCGCACCAACTGTCTTGTAGCCCATTCCAGCCTTGTGTAGGTCTACAATCTTGTCCCTGACATCCTTGGAGAGCTCTTTGGTCTTGGCCATGGTGGAGAGTTTGGAATCTGATTGATTGATTGCTTCTGTGGACAGGGCTATTTTATACAGGTAACAAACGGAGATTAGGAGCACTCCCTTTAAGAGCGTGCTCCTAATCTCAGCTCGTTAACTGTATAAAAGACACCTGGGAGCCAGAAATCTTTCTGATTGAGAGGGGGTCAAATATTTATTTCCCTCATTAAAATGCCAATCAATTTATAACATTTTTGACATGCGTTTTTCTGGATTTTGTTGTTGTTATTCTGTCTCTCACTGTTAAAAAAAACCTACCATTAAAATTATAGACTGATAATTTTTTTGTCAGTGGGCAAATGTACAAAATCAGCAGGGGATCAAATACTTTTTCCCCTCACTATAACTGTGTGTGTGCATGTGTGTATGCGTTGCTCAGAGAGTGATGTATTGAACCAATCAATGAGTGACGTCTCATACAGAATTGTTATTGCAGCATTTTGCCCCCAATCCTCTCCTTACGTCTTTCCGTCTCTCTCTTGTTCCCCCCTCTCTCTTTCCCTCTATCTTGTCTATTTATGGAGCACATTGTAGAAAGAATAGATAACTAATAACTTGTATATAAATAATAAATTGTTTACTTTGACAATGTAAGCATTTTACTTTCCATGTCAATAAAGTATATTGAATTGAATTGAATTATTAAGGTTTTCATGAGACTTTGTAATTCTCTAGACAAAAAGGACCTGTTCCAATTTTTGATTGTTTTCAGTGGCTTGCGAAAGTTTTCACCCCCCTTTTGTTGCCTTACAACCTGGAATTAAAATGGATTTTTGGGGGGTTTGTATCATTTGATTTACACAACATGCCTACCACTTTGAAGATGCAACATATTTTTTATTGTGAAACAAACAAGAAATAATACAAAAAAACAGACTACTGTTTAGGGTCATTGTCCTGCTAGGAGGTGAACCTCCTTCCCAGTCGCAAATCTCTGGAAGACTGAAACAGGTTTCCCCCAAGAATTTCCCTGTATTTAGCGCCATCCATCATTCCTTCAATTCTGACCAGTTTCCAAGTCCCTGCCACCACCATGCTTCACTGTGGGGATGGTGTTCTCGGGGTGATGAGAGGTGTTGTGTTTGCGTCAGACATAGCGTTTTCCTTGATGGCCAAAAAGCTCAATTTTAGTTTCATCTGACCAGAGTACCTTCTTCCATATGTTTGGGGAGTCTCCCACATGGCTTTTGGCAAACACCAAACGTGTTTGCTTATTTTTTTCTTTTAGCAATGGCTTTTTTCTGGTCACTCTTCCGTAAAACCCAGCTCTGTGGAGTGTATGGCTTAAAGTGGTCCTATGGACAGATACTCCAATCTCTGCTGTGGAGCTTTGCAGCTCCTTCAGGGTTATCTTTGGTCTCGTTGTTGCCTCTCTGATTAATGCCCTCCTTGCCTGGTCCGTGAGTTTTGGTGGGCGGCCCTCTCTTGGTAGGTTTGTTGTGGTGCCATATTCTTTCCATTTTTTAATAATGGATTTAATGGTGCTCTGTGGGATGATCAAAGTTTCTGATATTTTTTATAACCCAACCCTGATCTGTACTTTTCCACAACTCTGTCCTTGACCTGTTTGGAGAGCTCCTTGGTCTTCATGGTGCTGCTTGCTTGGTGGTGCCCCTTGCTTAGTGGTGTTGCAGACTCTGGGGCCTTTCAGAACACTACCGTTCAAAAGTTTGGGGTCACTGAGAAATGTCCTTGTTTTCGAAAGAAAAGCAATTTTTTTGTCCAATCAAATAACATCAAATTGATCAGAAATACAGTGTAGACATTGTTAATGTTGTAAATGGCTATTGTAACTGGAAACGGCTGATTTTTTATGGAATATCTACATAGGCGTACATAGGCCCATTATCAGCAACCATCACTCATGTGTTCCAATGGCACGTTGTGTTTGCTAATCCAAGTTTATTGTTTTAAAAGGCTAATTGATCATTAGAAAACCCTTTTGCAATTATGTTAGCACAGCTGGAAACTGTTGTGCTGATTAAAGAAGCAATAAAACTGGCCTTGAGACTAGTTGACTATCTGGAGCATCAGCAATTGTGAGTTTGATTACAGGCTCAAAATGGCCAGAAACAAAGAACTTTCTTCTGAAACTCGTCAGTCTATTCTTGTTCTGAGAAATGAAGGCTATTCCATGCGAGAAATTGCCAAGAAACTGGAGATCTCGTACAACGCTGTGTACTACTCCCTTCACAGAACAGCGCAAACTGGCTCTAACCAGAATAGAAAGAGGAGTGGGAGGCCCTGGTGCACAACTGAGGAAGAGGACAAATACAATAGAGTGTCTAGTTTGAGAAACAGACGCCTCACAGGTCCTCAACTGGCAGCTTCATTAAATAGGACCCGCAAAACACCAGTCTCAACGTCAACAGTGAAGAGGCGACTCCGGGATGCTGACCTTCTAGGCAGAGTTGCAAAGAAAAAGCCATATCTCAGACTGCCCATCTTCATCTTTTATTTTTTATTGGCCAGTCCGAGATATGGCTTTTTCTTTGCAACTCTGCCTAGAATGTCAGCATCCCGGAGTCGCCTCTTCACTGTTGATGTTGAGACTGGTGTTTTGCGGGTCCTATTTAATGAAGCTGCCAGTTGAGGACCTGTGAGGTGAAGTGAAAATTATAAAATTACTTGTTTCATAAAATTCTAAAAAATAAATAACGGAAAAGTGGTGCATGCATATGTATTCCCCCCCTTTGCTATGAAGCCCCTAAATAAGATCTGGTGCAAACAATTACCTTCAGAAGTCACATAATTAGTTAAATAAAGTCCACCTGTGTGCAATATAAGTGTCACATGATCTGTCACATGATCTCAGTATATACAGTGGGGAGAACAAGTATTTGATACACTGCCGATTTTGCAGGTTTTCCTACTTACAAAGTATGTAGAGGTCTGTAATTTTTATCATAGGTACACTTCAACTGTGAAAGACGGAATCTAAAAGAAAAATCCAGAAAATCACATTGTATGATTTTTAAGTAATTAATTTGCATTTTATTGCATGACATAAGTATTTGATCACCTACCAACCAGTAAGAATTCCGGCTCTCACAGACCTGTTAGATTTTCTTTAAGAAGCCCTCCTGTTCTCCACTCATTACCTGTATTAACTGCACCTGTTTGAACTCGTTACCTGTATAAAAGACACCTGTCCACACACTCAATCAAACAGACTCCAACCTCTCCACAATGGCCAAGACCAGAGAGCTGTGTAAGGACAACAGGGATGAAATTGTAGACCTGCACAAGGCTGGGATGGGCTACAGGACAATAGGCAAGCAGCTTGGTGAGAAGGCAACAACGGTTGGCACAATTATTAGAAAATGGAAGAAGTTCAAGATGACGGTCAATCACCCTCGGTCTGGGGCTCCATGCAAGATCTCACCTCGTGGGGCATCAATGATCATGAGGAAGGTGAGTGATCAGCCCAGAACTACACGGCAGGACCTGGTCAATGACCTGAAGAGAGCTGGGACCACAGTCTCAAAGAAAACCATTAGTAACACACTACGCCATCATGGATTAAAATCCTGCAGCGCACGCAAGGTCCCCCTGCTCAAGCCAGCGCATGTCCAGCCTGTCTGAAGTTTGCCAATGACCATCTGGATGATCCAGAGGAGGAATGAGAGAAGGTCATGTGGTCTGATGAGACAAAAATAGAGCTTTTTGGTCTAAACTCCACTCGCCGTGTTTGGAGGAAGAAGAAGGATGAGTACAACCCCAAGAACACCATCCCAACCGTGAAGCATGGAGGTGGAAACATCATTCTTTGGGGATGCTTTTCTGCAAAGGGGACAGGATGACTGCACCGTATTGAGGGGAGGATGGATGGGGCCATGTATCACGAGATCTTGGCCAACAACCTCCTTCCCTCAGTAAGAGCATTGAAGATGGGTCGTGGCTAGGTCTTCCAGCATGACAATGACCCGAAACACACAGCCAGGGCAACTAAGGAGTGGCTACGTAAGAAGCATCTCAAGGTCCTGGAGTGGCCTAGCCAGTCTCCAGACCTGAACCCAATAGAAAATCTTTGGTGGGAGCTGAAAGTCTGTATTGCCCAGCGACAGCCCCGAAACCTGAAGGATCTGGAGAAGGTCTGTATGGATGAGTGGGACAAAATCCCTGCTGCAGTGTGTGCAAACCTGGTCAAGACCTACAGGAAACGTATGATCTCTGTAATTGCAAACAAAGGCTTCTGTACCAAATATTAAGTTCTGCTTTTCTGATGTATCAAATACTTATGTCATGCAATAAACTGCAAATTAATTACTTTAAAATCATACAATGTGATTTTCTATGATTTTTCTTTTAGTTTCTGTCTCTCACAGTTGAAGTGTACCTATGATAAAAATTACAGACCTCTACATGCTTTGTAAGTAGGAAAACCTGCAAAATCTGCAGTGTATCAAATACTTGTTCTTACATTTTAGTCATTTAGCAGACGCTCTTATCCAGAGCGACTTACAGTTAGTGAGTGCATACATTACATGTTATTTTTTTGTTATTAATATTTTTTTATACTGGCCCCCTGTGGGAAATGAACCCACAACCCTGGCGTTGCAAACGCCATGCTCTACCAACTGAGCTACATCCCTGCCGGCCATTCCCTCCCCTACCCTGGACCAATTGTGCACCGCCCCATGGGTCTCCCGGTCACGGCCGGCTACGACAGAGCCTGGATTCGAACCAGGATCTCTAGTGGCACAGCTAGCACTGCGATGCAGTGCCTTAGACCACTGCGCCACTCGGGAGTACCTTCTTCCCACTGTATACACCTGTTCTGAAAGGCCCCAGAGTCTGCAACACCACTAAGCAAGGGGAATCACCAAGCAAGCGGCACCATGAAGACCAAGGAGCTCTCCAAACAGGTCAAGGACAGAGTTGTGGAAAAGTGCAGATCAGGGTTGGGTTATAAAAAAATATCAGAAACTTTGAACATCCCACGGAGCACCATTAAATCCATTATTAAAAAATTGAAAGAATATGGCACCACAACAAACCTGCCAAGAGACGGCCACCCACCAAAACTCACGGACCAGGCAAGGAGGGCATTAATCAAAGAGGCAACAAAGAGACCAAAGATAACCCTGAAGGAGCTGCAAAGCTCCACAGTGGAGATTGTAGTATCCGTCCATAGGACCACTTTAAGCCGTACACTCCACAGAGCTGGGCTTTACGGAAGAGTGGCCAGAAAAAAGCCACTGCTTAAGGAAAATAATAAGCAAACACGTTTGGTGTTCGCCAATGTGGGAGACTCCCCAGACATATGGAAGAAGGTACACTGTTCAGATGAGACTAAAATTGAGCTTTTTGGCCATCAAGGAAAACGCTATGTCTGGCGCAAACACAAGACCTCTCATCACCCCGAGAACACCATCCCCACAGTGAAGAATGGTGGTGGCAGCATCATGCTGTGGAGATGTTTTTTATCGGCAGGGACTGGGAAACTGGTCAGAATTGAAGGAATGATGGATGGCGCTAAATACAGGGAAATTCTTGAGGGAAACCTGTTTCAGTCTTCCAGAGATTTGACACTGGGACGGAGGTTCACCTTCCAGCAGGACAATGACCCTAGGCATACTGCTAAAGCAACACTCGAGTGGTTTAAGGGGGAAAATTTAAATGTCTTGGAATGGCCTAGTCAAAGCCCAGACCTCAATCCAATTGAGAATCTGTGGTATAACTTAAAGATTGCTGTACACCAGCGGAACCCATCCAACTTGAAGGAGCTGGAGCAGTTTTGACTTGAAGAATGGGCAATAATCCCAGTGGCTAGATGTACCAAGCTTATAGAGACATACCCCAAGAGACTTGCAGCTGTAATTGCTGCAAAAAGTGGCTCTACAAAGTATTGACTTTGGTGGGGGGGGGGGGGGGGCGGGGGTGAATAGTCATGCACGTTCAAGTAGTCAGTTTTTTATTATTATTTCTTGTTTGTTTCACAATAAAACATATTTAGCATCTTCAAAGTGGTAGGCATGTTGTGTATATCAAATGATACAAACTCCCAAAAAATCAATTTTAATTCCAGGTAGTAAGGAAACAAAATATAAAAAATGCCAAGGGGTGTGAATACTTTCGCAAGCCACTGTACGCCTATGTAGATATTCCATTAAAAATCAGCCGTTTCCAGCTACAATAGCCATTTACAACATTAACAATGTCTACACTGTATTTCTGATCAATTTGATGTTCTTTTAATGGACAAAAAATTTTCTTTAAAAAACAAGGACATTTCTAAGTGACCCCAAACTTTTGAACGGTAGCGTATACTGAGATCATGTGACAGATCATGTGACACTTAGATTGTACAAGGTGAACTTTATTTAACTAATTATGTGACTTCTGAATCTAATTGGTTGCACCAGATTTTATTTAGGGGCTTCATAGCATGAATACATATGCACGCACCACTTTTCTGTTATGTATTTTTTAGAATTTTTTGAAACAAGTAATTTTTTTTCATTTCACTTCACCAATTTGGACTATTTTGTGTATGTCCATTACATGAAATTCAAATAAAAATCCATTTAAATTACAGGTTGTAATGCAACAAAATAGGAAAAACGCCAAGGAGGATGAATACTTTTGCAAGGCACTGTACAGATAATTGTATGTGTGGTGTACAGAGATGAGCTAGTCATTTTTACAATATTTATGTTAAACAATATTATTGCACACAGAGTCCATGTAACTTATTATGTGATTTGTTAAGCAAAAAACTATTCCTGAACTTATTTAGACTTGCCATAACAAAGGGGTTGAATACTTATTGAATGAAGACATTTCAGTTTTTAATTTGTAAATAATTTGTAAGCATTTCGAAAAACATATTTTACCACATTATGTGGTAAAAAATATAAAAGTTGAATCCATTTTAAATTGAGGGTGTAACACAACACAATGTGGAAAAAGTCAAGGGGAATGAATACTTTCTGAAGGCACTGAAAATAAATTAGGACTTTAGATAAAGCCAGCTGATACATTGATTACTGTTATTTATAACACTGACAGCATCTTAGTAAGGTGTTATCCTCTCTCTATGTGTACCTCTATCTCTCATTCCCCTATCTTTCTCACTCTAACCTTCTCCCCAGCTAAACTGTGAAACCTATTGTTATTCTTAGATAAAAAAATTTACTTGACATGGTCAAATAATTCAATCATAGATTGGTAACATTTTTTCTAATTTGGGACACAGAAACTAAAGGCCATGAGTAACTTGTTCAAAAAGAATGGCCCTGATTGGCCTATAGGTGGCACAGTTATAAGCAGTCTCACTTAAACCCTCATCTCCTCCGCCCGACTTGAAACTTTGTATGCAAGTTGCCTCAAGAACCCATAAGGTACACCAGGATAGATTTTCCTCCATCTTGGAAATAACACAAAATTCGGCTGAGTTATTGATAAATCAGGAAATCAGATTTTACATGTCCATTTAAATTCTTTGTAAATCTGCTTCACAATGGCCTATCAGCTTCAAACTTTTAAAGGCCATCAAAGACATTACCACGATGAACCAAGTTAAGTTTGGTATTAATATCTTAAAACATAAGAAAACTATTAACAATTCACCTTTTTGACTATGTAACGCTAATGCTTTAAATAATCATAAACAATCTTCTTCTCATGGACTAAAAGTCAGATTCACTCCAAATTTGGTCTTTGGACTCATCACCATAGTCCCTAAAGAGTTAGAAAAAATTATGTTAATGCATTCAAAGATGGCCACACTATCCCAGTAGATCAGGGCCATAACCAGGGTTTGGTCCGGTGGTTGGGGTGGGGGGGAGGCTGACTGACTGACATATCTATAAGCGTCTATTGACCAGTCGGTCATTCATTCTCAGAGAGTCGGTTTCTGTTTGTTTGGGTATATCTGTAGACATGGCAGGAGTCGTGGGATGGTTTTAAAATGGCCTTTTGTCTTACATCTCACAAACACACTGTCATCAGCGTCTCTGACTCTCTAGTTGCCTACTTGAGCCGACTGTGAGCTGGGGTAGTTAGTTTCACGTTTCAGGGGGACGCAGGCGAATATAATGAACAAACCACTGTTCATGATTCCACTCATTCACAAAGAGGCAGGCGCGATTAGAACTCAGTCAGATCAAGAATATAGGCATTCTGAGCTTTGATCAATGCTGGGAGCAATATTTAGATGTTGACCCAAAATGTATTTTCTTTATTTTGTATTATTATATATTTTTTAATTAGTAGTTTTAAAATATGTAGTTACGGCCATGCAGTAGATGCATATTAGCACATAATAATAAAATGCCATTTAGCAGACGCTTTTTATCCAAAGCGACTTACAGTCATGCGTGCATACATTTTTTTTATTTTTGTGTATGGGTGGTCCCGGGGATCGAACCCACTACCTTGGCGTTATAAGCGCCGTGCTCTACCAGCTGAGCTACAGAGGACCACATACACTAATATGCTAAACTATGCTAATCATACTTTTAAAAATCTTCTTCTGATCAACTGTAGGACCAAATGACACACACTTTGGAATGTAGGCCCATCGTACATCTTAACTTAGTTTAATAAAAGCTAAGGGTTTGGTCAAAAGATGGCTGAGTTATTTACAAATCAAAAATCAGATTTTAGATGTCCATTTAAAGCACTCTGATCTTGTGTCCCAACTGTCATCCTGTGAACACCCCATTTGGTCTTAAATAAGGTTCTTATGACTCATCTTCCCATCCTATCCCCCCCCCCCCCCTCTCTCAGGGATTAACAGAATTCCCACACAATGCACATCTATGTGATCAAGTACACAGAGGGTCACATGGCATTTCCCATAAAAAAACATTTCTGTGTATGTTTCTGTTATGTTGAACAACTAATACTCCCCTAGCACAGCCCCTCTAGCCTACAGCGTACACCTTAGAATCTGAGAAAGGCATTAGAGCAGTCAGAACAACAGGCCCTCAGACCCAGCTGGACATTCTTAGGGATTAGCTTGCAGCCAGGTATGCCTGGAAAGGCGTCACTGAGGAGGGGGGAGGCCTCAAATCTATTCCCAGGCTTCAGCCCCACTAGGCCGACACAAGGCGGTCATTATAGCCTGGTCTGGCTCCCATAGGGCCAGAATGGGGATGGAGAAGGGGAGAGAGAGGACTGAGGGCTGGGGAAAGGAGGGGATGGAGGAATGGAGGGGATCAAAGGGATGCACTCTCAGGCCTCAACAGAGAGACACACGACACCACTGAGAAGAGAGAGAGAGAGAGAGAGAGAGAGAGAGAGAGAGAGAGAGAGAGAGAGAGAGAGAGAGAGAGAGAGAACCTAGCAGCACCCACCACTGAGATACACTAATTGGAGACACATTGGAGCATCAATTACTGAAAACCAAAACCTCCTGTTTCTATTAGAATACTTTATTCTAAGCATCACAGCCAATCCAAATGGGCTGTATGCTCATTATCGTGTTTATGTCAAAAGCTCCCCTCCAAACCCCCCCCCCCCCCCCCCCCCGCTTCTTTCTCATCTGGGGATAAAAATAGGTATTGGATCAAAGCGTCCATGCTGTTGATCTAGCCTCATCATCAACACACACGCACACACCACACTCACATACGCAAGCACACACACACTGAGCCCTTCCATCTGAGAACCAGCACAACTCATCCTCAAGGAGAGGTGGAGAGAAAGAGGGAGAGGCAGAGAGAGGGAGAGATTAAAAGGTGGAGAGGAGAGATGTCAGTGCTCTCACACTTGTCACAATTAAAGGTCACAGATCCTCATTTTTTTCTCTCCTCTTTTCCCTCCTGTCTTCTCCTCCTTCCTGCTGTCAAAGGTCCCTCTCCAACTTTAACTCTCCTGTGATGAGTGAGTGTTAGAATATGTGTGTGAGAGTGTATGCGAGTGAGAGAGGTGTGTGTGCATATTAATTATTAGAGCAGTGTGTGTGTGTTTGCTTGTTAGTGTGTGTGTCTATGTGTGTGTGTGTGATCAGAGGGAGTGTGAGCTGTCATATCTGAGGTGCTCTGCAGGTTCATGCTGAGGTTAGGTGTTTCTCAGGGGTCTAATACTCCTTCTGAACGAAAGATCAGAAAACAGAGAGAGAGGAGAGGAATGGAGAGATTAACACTGTCCACACACTGGCATCCCACCAGCCCAGCCTCCCCGCAGGGGAAGTGTGTGTGTGTGTGTGTGTGTGTGTGTGTGTGTGTGTGTGTGTGTGTGTGTGTGTGTGTGTGTGTGTGTGTAGCCCCTTCCCTCCCTCCAGCTAGCATTGTTCAGAACTTTTCTTCTCCCGTATCAGATTTGTTATAGAGAGAAAGTTGAATGGACTGACACACACTGGCAGTGGTGCATTAGAAACCCAAGGTTTTTCTGAAAATAGTTTCACTACTTTAACTTTGCTATATTAGTGAGTGTGTTACAATTACACCAGCGTCAGTAGTGTGTATGCACATGTGTGTAACTACAAACTATGTAAGGTGTGTGTCATTAAAACCCCCTGATTACAAACCCAACAAATTCCCACCAATATACATCTATGTGAAGGAACTGAAGCATCTCATCAAAGTTCCACATTAAGAAACATGAATGTTTGAGAAAGATAAAACGAGAGACGGTTTTGATCCATCAGTGACGTCTTTCCCACTGGAAGACAGTCATTTGGCTCCTCTTTCTTCCCTACAGATGGAATGGACAGGCTGGAGGTTTCATCTGGAGGTTTCCTTCACGAAGAGCTTTCTGAAGCACACACAGGGGCTTCAAACATTATTGTGTCATTGCGTTTGAATGTGTGTGTGTAAATGGGTGTGTATGTGTGTATTTACCTGTGTGTCTGTGTATAGGCTCATTTGATGAGTAACCTTGCATCTGAGTCTTGAAGACTTTAGCATTATCTCAGTGGAGTAATGCATTCTTGAGTTGCACGGACAACCCTGGTCCGATACCCGTCATTCTTAGCTGCACATGTGTGCATTAGTATGCCAACAGAAAGCCTGTAGGCTAGAGTGGAATTCTAGAACAGAGTACTACTCCCAGAGCATCCTACAGGGACAGTCAGACCCCAGGGATTTATAGTGATCCTATTATCATCATTGTTATGGCCCTGATATGAAAAAGAGAGAGGGGATTTTAGTGTACAGATAATAAAAAATAATATGCTCATTTAGCAGACGCTTTTATCCAAAGCGACTTACAGTTCTAAAACATCTATTCAGTATATGTGGCCCAAGAGGGAATTAAACCCACAACTTTGGTGTTGACAACCAACTGAGCTAAGGGAACCACGTTTATACTGTATCTAAACTTCCCATATTTGTAATTGTAAGTTCTGTATGGGCTCAAATACCACCCAAACGGTTCACTAGTCCTGAGACAGGCGCAACGAGCATGCACACTCACACACACACACACACACACACAGCTCCTGTGCCGTCTATTTGGCTCCTATCAATAATGATGTCTGTACAGTATTACTGTATTAGTGCAAAAGTGGGTCTGCAAGCATCCAATTATCAACCAACAAACCTAACAAACCTGTCACAGCGGATTAGCCCAACAATGTCCCCCCCCCCCCCCCCCCCCCCCCCCAACAACACACACACATCACAACACGCTGGTTCACTCCGCTCCCCTATTAAATTTTTTATTGGCCAATTATCTCACTCTCCTTGCATCTTCCTGAGACAGGGGTAATGGGTAATGGGAGAACTTCCCCATTCTCTAATTGAAAGGATTTCTGAGGATTATCGAGAGGTCAGAAATAAATTTGTTTTAGAAAAGTCATAAACACAAGTTTTCTCCTACACTGTTGAGGAATATTTTCCTGTACCCCTTTATGTAGACTGCAGACCAGAGCAGCTTATCTCTCATTGAATACTTAGGAAGTAGTCAAGTCTAAAGCTGTCTGGGAGGGAAGGATGGATGGAACGAGGCAGGTTTAAATGAGAGAAAAAGCGATTGCATGTGCAGAGTTGACCTGATTTATGCTAAATCATTAATGAGTCTGACATGTCATGTTTTCGGGGTGACATGGGGGTTATTGACCGTGACACACGGAAACTCCGACACACACACAGACACGCACACGCACACAGACATACTCACACACACACAAACACACACAAACAAACACACCCTAATCAGTCATCTGCATGTTATCAGAGACCTCTCCGTGTAGCATGTTCCTGAAACATGTAGTCTGTGTGTCATTGCATAACCCACACTGCTCAGGTGAACGTGGGCTAAGCGTGTAACATGTAAGTGCATAGGGTAAAAGAACAGTTTACCGTTTTTTTCAATTGTTTACACGCGATTTTGAAAACAGAGTTCTTTTTGTCAAAATATAATCACAATTATCCAAACACCACAATCAATTAGCAAAATTCCTAGATTGTTTGCAAAATGACACACTTCAGTCAAAACATACACACTTCAGTCAAAACATATACACATATTTGTGAAAATGCTATTTGTTTTCATTTAACCAACACAGTCATCAATGATCATACACTATTGCAGCCAGTTTCACACTGCTGTGATAAATAAAAAACACATTTGTAAAAAATAAAAATAAAAAGATTTTTGGCCAGACATTCTTACTGTATGTGAGAGATAATTTAGGTGACAAAAAATAGTGAGAAACTCACAACATTATTCATGATTTGTTTTGAGATATAAGGAGAATGTAGACAAATACTGTAGGCCTACTATAACCTTACCAAGCACTGCACAACACTTGATGCTGCAGACTGAATATTTCAAGTATTTATTTCAATACTTACAGTATTTCTTACCATAATCAGTTACAGTAATCAACCAACAATGATATCAATTACTGTAAACAAATAAAATCCGTAGACAAATAAAAATTACTGCATGAATTACAGTACATACACTTTGACTCTGAAGAAAAGTAAAGTAAAAGTAAACAGAAATGAAAGAAAACTACTGTAAAAGCAACAAGAATACTGTAACTATCCGTCTCTCCGTCTGGCTGGATCAGGCCATAACATTTCATCCACATCACAGGCTATGTCTTCATTGGCAAGGCACCGTTGGAAGAATCGCCTTGTGTGACGAATCCACCCCTGCACTGAAGCTGCTTCAATAAGATCACATGCCTGTTCCATGGCCTGAATGAGGGGCAAACGGTCATAAGGCCGCAGGTCATATACCTTCCACCGCCACGCTGAAAAAAATTATTCTATAGGATTCAGGAAGGGGGAGTATGGGGGAAGGTATAAAACTTCAAAATCAGGGTGATCATGGAACCAGTTCTGGACTAGAGCAGCCCGATGAAATGAGACATTGTCCCAAACGACAATGTACCGCATCTGGTCCACTTGGTGTAATGCTGTGACAATCTCATGCAATCGGTCAAGAAATGCAAGTATCAGATTTGCATTATAGGGTCCCAGATTTGCATGGTGGTGGAGGACCCCATTTTGTGTGATAGCAGCGCAAAGGGTGATGTTACCCCCTCGCTGCCCTGGCACATTGGTGATTGCCCTGTGCCCAATTACATTTCTCCCTCTTCTTCTTGTTTTTGCAAGGTTAAATCCAGCCTCATCCACATATATAAATTCATGTTGAATTTCAGCAGCATCCATTTGCAAGACTCTCTGAAACACATTAAAGAAAATAGGATGCTATTCAATATCTATAGCACAGTATTTTTTTTGTGACAGAACATTATGAGCAGTGCATGATACCACACCATAGTCAGATGAACAATGCATACCTCCACATATTCATTGCGCAGATGTTTCACTCTCTCTGAATTTCTGTCAAATGGTACCCGATACAGTTGCTTCATGTATATTTGATTTTTCTTTAGGATTCGACCTAATGTTGACAGAGAGACTCGTTGGATGTTATTGAAAATATTGTCATCATTGATGATATTGGCTTGGATTTCTCGTAGCCTGATACAATTATTGGCCAAAACCATGTTCACAATGGCGGCCTCTTGTGCACGACTAAACATAGGGCCCCTTCCACCTTGGTGTCCTCGACCCTCAATCCTATGTAAAAACAAAATAAGATAAAAATAAATAAATATATATATATATATATATATATATATATATATATATATGCAGCCTACTGTCAAATGTCACAGTAAACAATATTGATTATACAAGCTTCAGTTTCAATGTATACTGTGTGGTTAGCTTACCTGTTTTCTCGATGAAATGTCCGAATTACTGACGCAACAGTATTTCTGCTGAGATTTGGTTGAACTCTTTGTCCAGCTTCCATCAGTGTCAGTCCATGGTTGATAACATGGTCAATAAGTGTTGCACGGATTTCTCGAGTCAAATTTGGTCCTCGTCTTCTTTGTTCAGGTTCTATCAACTCTTCAAGTCCTTCTCTACCTCTTCCTCTACCTAGGTGTCTTCCTCTACCTCCTTCTCTTCCTCTACCTTCTTCTCCTCTACCTATGCCTCTTCCTCTACCTCCTTCTCCTCTTCCTCTACCGCCTTCATCTCCTCTTTGAGCTTTCCCTCTCATTCTCACTCTTCTTCTTCTTCTAACTCCTTCCATTTTTGTTGAAGACAGGTGAACTCACCTGCTGCCTTTTATAGCACACCTGAGTGCTGCGTTTTCAAATTAGCACATGTGTGCTTCCACACCTGGTAGATGTGTTTATCCAATTCGTTCATTAGTGTGGTAATTGGCAATCCGGTGCTTTGTAATTACAAGGAAGTAACCTCACGATCCTTATCTGTGTCTAAGGTGTGAAAATGTGTGTAGAGTTTTACAAATCACTGTGTGTAATGTTTTGCAAAAAGGGTGAGGCGGACATTGTGTGTAATGTTGTGCAAATCTGTGGAGGTGTTTTGCTCATTGGAGTACAATTTTGCTAATTGTGTGGACATTTTAATTTTAGTGTGTAAACAATCGTAAAAAACTGTAAACGCCCTATTTCACTCATTATGATCAACATGACAGAGTGATCACACTTTAGAGAGGAAGTAAAAGGCTTCAGGGTGGACAACTTTACTGTGTGGTGTGCACGGGTGAGTGTGTGTGTATGTGTGTGTGTGTCTGTGTGTACAACTTTGATGGCTAGTGTGCAGTGTGTGTATAAAACTTTGCTACTTGTCTAGCGTGCAGGGATCTAGGGCTGTCTGAGAGAGTGTGTGTAACCCTGCTGAGCCCACTGTAGGGGGTTGGGTTTGTGTGGGTGTTTGTTTGTGTGTGTGACCGGAGAATGGGAGGGTGCATGTGTGATAACTTGCTTCAAGGTGCAGTTTGTAAAGGTACCTCCTCACCCATTTGTGACTCTAGACCAGGGAGATCTCTAGACACTGTCCCGCCAAGGGTGAAATCTAGATACAGCCAGCAGTGATGTCATGAGAGAAAATGAGAGAGAAAGAGACAAAAGAGAGAAGGAGATGGTGTTTGATGAACATCGCATTTCACAGACAGTGTTTCAATGTGAGAAGAGGTCTATTTATGGCATCATTAAACCCCAAGGGATATATGTACGTGTGTGTGTGTTTGCTTGTTTGTGTTTGTGTGTGTGCATTATCGCTTGCTTGCTAGGGACTTGACATGAGAGGCATGATTTGCTGCACGGAATTAGTGAAAGGAAAGTGATAATGTGTGGAAGGCTGTAGAATATTGATAAATGGTCATTGTTTGTGAGGTTACTGGCATGTTTTACTGAAATCCCCTAAAATGTAGACTTGCATACACATGAATGAAAATCAGGTCAGAGACGTAAAAAGTGTGTGCATACCTGAGTGAGTTTGTTAAGTAACATTGTGAGAGTGCTTCTCTCATTCAATGTCACACTTAGACATGTGTGTGTGTGTGTGAGAGGATGAAGGAGAGAGAGGGAGAAGAAAAGAGGGAGGGTATGGAAGAGAGAGGGAGGGTGAGAGGAGAGAGAGAGAGAGAGAGAGAGAGAGAGAGAGAGAGAGAGAGAGAGAGGGGGGGGGGGGGGACGGACGGACGGAGGGAGGGAGGGAGGGAGGGAGGGAGGGAGGGAGGGAGGGAGGGAGGGAGGGAGGGAGGGAGGGAGAAAGGGGGACAGTAATGGAGGGAGAGAGAGGGAGAAGGAGAGAGTTTGAGTGTTTTTTCATGTGGCCCAAAAACAAACTTCACAGATACACTGATCTGTTTTGCTCACAGTCACACAGCAACCTTTTTCATCTCACATGCTAGAATACAGAGTTTTGGGGAGCCTTCTCCATCCAGGCTTCTCAGCTTCTTACATCCTGGTTAATTAAGCCTTCTTGGATTTATTGTCAGGGATTCTTCCTGAAGGAAGTGACTGGCTGACTGCATTTTAGACTGTCGCTGCCTGCTGCGGTGGTACTGTATCCTTGATCTGCGCTATTTTAGCTTGTATGCTTAAACAACATCGGACCTTTTACTCATGTGACAAAGTAGGTTCACGGGATTTACATATATTGGTTGACTTTGTAAATACACATATACTGTGGAGTAGAACTATGAATGACTGAATATGTCCAGTAAGGGTTCAGACAGTAGAAATATGAATGTGGTCTTCTGTAACAGCCATGTTTATGTTCCCTAGTGTCCTTCAAGTGCTCCCATGGCCCTCCCTCTGACTTGTCCATCAGCCCCACTGCATCTCCTCTAGTCCCGCAGGCTGTCTCGGAAGTGTGTGTGTGTGTGTGTTGTAGTGACTGCCAGTGGAGAGAATAAGTGTTTGGAGTTTACTGCTGCCATGAGAGCAGTGGAGAGGAGAGTCTTGGGTAAAGGCATGTGCAGCACTTAAGAGCCAATTACCCACCATGTACACTCCTCCTCCCTCCTTCCATCCTCGCCTCCTCCTTTCCCTCACTCCTCCATTCCTAGCAGCCCAGTCAGATCGCTCAAGGTCCAAGGCGAAATCTGATGTCCGTCCAGGTAGACAGAATTACCATCAGGCACCATTACCATCAGGCTTGCGGAATTGCTGGGGGCCATTGTGGCTGGGGAAGGCGGATGGGCGTAAGCTGCGAGCTCCGGCTCCAAGGGTTGCGTGTTCAATCCCAGTCCAGGCACTTGTTTTTAGTTTTCATTTGTCTTGTTTTAACAAACCTTAACCCTTAATATAACCATTCCGAATTCATCTTACTTTAATGACCCTGAGGGACACACACACGATCACAGACACAGAGGCACACATGTGCACTGAAAGACTTGTGTGTATATAAACCCATGATACACTGTATGTGCACCTGAAATCTCTCTCTCTTTCTCCCTGACACGCACACACACACACACACACACACACACACACACACGCTCATCACATTTTAATGTTTCTGAAGGGGAGGCACTCAGTAGCACAGCAGGGGGCTCTCTGGCAAGTCACGGAAGCAACGAGGACACACTCTCGCTCACGCTAGCAAGAAATCACACACACACACACACACACACATGTGCGCTCATGCTAGAACTCTAAACAAACACACCCACATGCACACACACTACACACACGCATGCAGTAGCACTCTAAACATTAATATACAGTATGCATAATATTCTTGCAAATACTGTCATACTGTAAATACAAACACAACCCATCACATCAGACCCAGTCACACACACACACACACACACACACACAGACAGATACACACAGACACAGACAAACACACAGACAGACACACGGATACAGACAAACACAAAGACAGACACACACACAGATACAGACAAACACAAAGACAGACACACACACAGATACAGAAAAACACACAGACAGACACACACACAGATACAGAAAAACACACAGACAGACACACACACAGATACAGAAAAACACACAGTGCTCTGGAGTGCAGTGGCCCATGTAGAGCAACAGCAGCTTGGTGGTCCCTGTAGAGTCACTAATTCCGTTATCAGTGTATGTCGTGTGTGTGCCATGTAACAATGCAGGTGCTCAGACATACAGTACACACACACATATGCAGACATGCAGGCACACACTCACACATAAACACACAAAGCCTTTGTCCAAGCAGGAATCAGGTCTTTTGATTGCAGAATGACTACAGTGTTTCCTCACTGTAAACTCTGTATTCTGATGTGCGAAGTCCCTGTCCTTGAATGGGGGGCCTCTCTACTGGCATAAGAGCACTAGCTTTTCTCATAGTGCTCTTTCATTCCCTGAAAGACTGAGGTCAGAATTGTGACCCACTGTCTGAATGTACCCTTTTTATACACTGGGATGTGATGTAAGACAATGTTTTTATTTTTGTGAAAGGCCTCCAAGTGGAGTAGACCATAATGAAAGAAGTTAAGAAACCACCGCAGTAAGGCTCCAAAACCATAGTTCTTCTCCTGTAGCAGTTTGAATATTCATCATCATAATTTTACACTATCTCTCTCTGCCCTGCTAACGAGTTCAAGCACATGCGCGCAAACGCACACACACACACACACACACACACACACACACACACACACACACACACACACACACACACACACGCACACACACGCACACACACGCACACACACGCACACACACACACACACACACACGCACACACACACACACACACACACACACACATACACACACACACACACAGTTGCTTCACTCTCACTGTAAGAGAGATAATGACGTGATACTGCGGTTCTCAGGCTTAATTGAGGGTGAGCTATCTCCACACACACACTCCCAAAGCAGACACACACAGACAGGGCTGACACCAAGGGGACTTATCTAATGAGGAATGCCTTATCTGATGGAAGTCAGTGCCACGAAAGACACACACACACACACAAGCACACACACACACACACACATGCACACACTCACTCACATGTACACACAGGCAAGGTTTTTCATCATTTTAAAGTAGTTCTCTGCTTCTCTGGCAACCTAAGTTCAATACCCAGTCAGACACCAATTTCACAGTAACAAAACAACAACCTAGCCCAAAAAAATATAACATACATTAAGTGAACTTTGAAAAACAGTATTTGTGGATTTCCTTAGTTCTTAAATTAACTTCCTCTGTGAAATAATTCAAATGTAGTGTTAGTAGTTAGGATGTTTATGTGAGTGTTCCATTGGGACAGCCTGCCTGGGAGCAGCGTTCATAATGGACTTTAGGCAATTGAACTGGGACAATGGCTGTTTAGTTCTGCCCACAGTGAGGACAGAGTCAAGGAGAGGCTACTGGGCTGAAGTTCATTTGTACCACGTATAATCCTGTTTTTACTCTGTAAACACACACACGCATGCACGGACGGACGCACGCACAAACACCCCACTGACCATAGAGGTGACAGGGTGTCCCAATGTGTGCGTCGATGACATTGCATTGGTCACCAAAAAGGGGTAACCCATTAAAAACGTCCAAAATGTATTACTTTTGAAAATATGAAATACTGCATTCATAAAATGTATGTGGATCTAACAATGCATGTGTGGTACCCACTTTTTCCTAAAAAACGTACTTTTAGGGGATACAATAATTTGTGGATCATAGTTGAGAGGAGCGCGACTGGTGGCTGTACGTTATTAACAGTTGTTTCACCAGGACTAGCAGAGTGCATGCTGGGATGCTTAAAAGTCACTGGTATTCTGCAGTAAATGCTGTAGAATCCTTAGAGGATCAGCATTATTTAACTATGCCCTAAATATAGTGTAACACTAGTCTAAACACTTACTCTCAATGGCAATAAAACATAAAGGCTCAATGGCAATGAACATTTATAGGAAATGTTTTAATTTAAAACGTATATTATTTTAAATTGCCATGCCAAGCATTTTTAAACGATATGGTTGGTTTTGGCAACATCTATGCGCTTTAAATGGTACAGTTGGTTTTGGTAAAACATACTTTAAGGTCACTCAATGGCTCCATTCCATTACCTTGCCCCACATCTCTTTTTGTTGTATTTTTTCAATTATATTTTTTGGCACAATGTGTTAATTGGTTTAATACCAGTTTTACTTTCTCTTTTCTTTCCTACAATCATTATTTTCATCCATCTTTGATAGTCTATAAACCGTTAAAGGACAGATGTACAGATTAAGCAATCATAACAAGGCTTTTCTCCACACTTAACCCAGGGTTACCATTAGCCCCGGGCTCGGATTAGCCAATGAATAACTGGCCCCACCTTTCACACTACCTCCTCTTAACCCTACAACAACCCATTGTTGCACCCCAATTGGAAGCAAAGCATCGACCCTGTTCTGGAACAAAGTTAGACCTGGGCTAAGTTCTGTGTTCTCCCACTTTGAAACAGGCTATTGTGAAACGTTGCATTGCCCTGGGCTATGCTGAGAACAGTGCTGGGTGGAGGGCTTATTTAAATCACACACACACACAGACAGATGTGGAGTTATTCTGCTATTGTGTCTGTGTGAATGACTCCATCATCCCAGGTAATTACTTTCCCAGCCCCAGGGTTCGTCCTTGATGAAACTCAGCACACAAAGCCAGCTGTAATGAAGGAACCAATGAATTGGCCTGTTTAGTAATCTCCTCTCATAAACATATCCAATAGATTCTCTCTGTGTGTCTAAATCCAACTTTACTCAAGCTACGAGACAGAGCAATCCTATCATTTTCTGGTAATGATATTGTAGTGTATTTAAAGGGCAGCTGTCCGAGGTTGGTCCCAAGACAAATACCCAAACCAATACCAATAGGCTTAATTTAATTTACAAGTACTGATAGAATGGAGGAGTCAACACAGGATCTCAAAAACAATTTGACGTTTGGAGCAACTTTGAAATTTGGCTTTGGAGAAACGTGGATAAACGTCAGTATCCGAAGTCAAATTGGTAAAATCGTGAGATCTTGTTGGAAAAAAACAAGAACACATCACATGTCAAAAATGTCACAATTGTCTTTTTGTTGAAATCTTCACCAGTCAGATGTGGTTTTCAGACACGTGTGAAGTTGCAAATGTTAAAAAATTCCCCAAATGTGACATTTTCTTCACACGTTTATTTTTCTTCGCTTCCAGTTACACCTGGGGACTAACCGGGACCGAGCCTGCTTAGCTTCAGAGGCAAACCAGCAGTGGGACGGAGGGTGCTATGTTGCTGGAAGGAATGTGCAATAACTTGCAACTGGGAAAAAAGCAGCAAAAACATAACATAACCAAAGATGGGGAAAATTGCAGGAGGCATTTTATTTAATCGCGTTATCATAAAAACATTTTCACAGATTTTTTTTTTTTTTTTTGCATCCAATTACAATGAATTTGTTCTCGGATTTAGAAATGATTTCCTTGCAATATTTTGTTTTGCTATCAATATTTTTGGGTTTCAATATCATTCTTTTAGTTTGCAATACTAAGAAGTTATGCTTGATATTAATGGCACAAAAGTAACTCGCTCACTAGATGATTGCACCATAAAATAACACTATAAAGGTGTATTAAAGGTGTTTACTCTATTAAATCCTTAATTGAAACATTAACAAAGTGTTCTCCCCAACATAGTTTCAGTAAAAAGCTGAAGGATGGGCCTGGAGACATGCAACCACTCACAAATCCATAGACTACGCTATGGATGCAAGGACTGACCATCAATGATATCAAAATTATAGTTTTACCATGTTTTTAGGTTATACAGTCATTGTTTACATTTACTTTGTTTATAAACATTGGAGTAAAACAAGCTTATATTTTGGGTTTTGATGGGGTACGACAGTTGAACTAAGTTCATGAGGCATTTATACATTATATTCTTCAATGGGTACATACAGTATGATTGGTTACATATCATTCATTTATAAGTCCAAAAACGGATGTAGCAACTAACGATAGCCCCAACATGTAGTGACCTTCATACAGCAGAACTATGTTGCCATTTGAACGTGATCCATTAACCTGCCCCCCCAAAAAATGTATTCTGTCCACTGTTCCGCGAATGTCCCGCAAAATAGTTTCCTTGTCCTGTATTTGGGCTTTTTAGATGTGGTCACCCTAAATCTACCAGTGGAAACATTGCTACTGCAACATGTTAACACAATTTTCAGTTTCTAATTTGCAGTTTCATGTGTGAAAAACCTTCACGTGAAAATCTCACTTTCACATCTGGAAATGCAATTCCAAATGTGAAAGTGAGATTTTCACATAAATGTTTTTCACATGTGAAACTGCATATCTGATTTTCACATGTGAAAATGTAATACATGTTTAAATATGGTTTCACGTGTGAAATTTAAGCTCAATGTAAAAATGCATATTTGACATGTGCTTTTTTTGTAAGGGTACACACACACACCTCCCTCTGTGAGGTTGAGACAGCGGCGGTGCGATAGCAAAACACCACGTTGCTGGCGGGGTTAACGATGTGGCAGAGCAGATGTTAAAGCTCTCTTCTCTCTGCTCTCTTATGTAATTCATGTTTTATCTGCTTTAATCCCCACCGGTGTAATTA